>NW_026972308.1:0-48861 GCF_036711695.1 Zophobas morio
AAAGTGACGTTTCTGAAGAATTTTAACAGTTTTCTTGTGTCTACGAACGCCAGAATGCATAAAATTGACCTAAACGTCTCCTTTTCCTATTCTGAGTCGATTCTGCATGCTTTAAGTGTGTTTGGTGGCTCAGAACCATCAAAAAACGTTGAAATATAGTTCAAATTCAATAAAAATCGACAAAAATACAGTTTCTAGCTAAAATTTGATGGTTTCGTTGCACTTTCCGAGCCGTAGGGTATCTGATTGGCTTAAAAGTACAAGAAAACACTTCAAAAGTGACGTTTCTGAAGAATTTTAACAGTTTTCTTGTATCTACGAACGCCAGAATGCATAAAATTGACCTAAACGTCTCCTTTTCCTATTCTGAGTCGATTCTGCATGCTTTAAGTGTGTTTGGTGGCTCAGAACCATCAAAAAACGTTGAAATATAGTTCAAATTCAATAAAAATCGACAAAAATACAGTTTCTAGCTAAAATTTGATGGTTTCGTTGCACTTTCCGAGCCCGTAGGGTATCTGATTGGCTTAAAAGTACAAGAAAACACTTCAAAAGTGACGTTTCTGAAGAATTTTGACAGTTTTCTTGTATCTACGAACGCCAGAATGCATAAAATTGACCTAAACGTCTCCTTTTCCTATTCTGAGTCGATTCTGCATGCTTTAAGTGTGTTTGGTGGCTCAGAACCATCAAAAAACGTTGAAATATAGTTCAAATTCAATAAAAATCGACAAAAATACAGTTTCTAGCTAAAATTTGATGGTTTCGTTGCACTTTCCGAGCCCGTAGGGTTTCTGATTGGCTTAAAAGTACAAGAAAACACTTCAAAAGTGACGTTTCTGAAGAATTTTAACAGTTTTCTTGTATCTACGAACGCCAGAATGCATAAAATTGACCTAAACGTCTCCTTTTCCTATTCTGGGTCGATTCTGCATGCTTTAAGTGTGTTTGGTGGCTCAGAACCATCAAAAAACGTTGAAATATAGTTCAAATTCAATAAAAATCGACAAAAATACAGTTTCTAGCTAAAATTTGATGGTTTCGTTGCACTTTCCGAGCCCGTAGGGTATCTGATTGGTTTAAAAGTACAAGAAAACACTTCAAAAGTGACGTTTCTGAAGAATTTTAACAGTTTTCTTGTATCTACGAACGCCAGAATGCATAAAATTGACCTAAACGTCTCCTTTTCCTATTCTGAGTCGATTCTGCATGCTTTAAGTGTGTTTGGTGGCTCAGAACCATCAAAAAACGTTGAAATATAGTTCAAATTCAATAAAAATCGACAAAAATACAGTTTCTAGCTAAAATTTGATGGTTTCGTTGCACTTTCCGAGCCCGTAGGGTATCTGATTGGCTTAAAAGTACAAGAAAACACTTCAAAAGTGACGTTTCTGAAGAATTTTAACAGTTTTCTTGTATCTACGAACGCCAGAATGCATAAAATTGACCTAAACGTCTCCTTTTCCTATTCTGAGTCGATTCTGCATGCTTTAAGTGTGTTTGGTGGCTCAGAACCATCAAAAAACGTTGAAATATAGTTCAAATTCAATAAAAATCGACAAAAATACAGTTTCTAGCTAAAATTTGATGGTTTCGTTGCACTTTCCGAGCCCGTAGGGTATCTGATTGGCTTAAAAGTACAAGAAAACACTTCAAAAGTGACGTTTCTGAAGAATTTTAACAGTTTTCTTGTATCTACGAACGCCAGAATGCATAAAATTGACCTAAACGTCTCCTTTTCCTATTCTGAGTCGATTCTGCATGCTTTAAGTGTGTTTGGTGGCTCAGAACCATCAAAAAACGTTGAAATATAGTTCAAATTCAATAAAAATCGACAAAAATACAGTTTCTAGCTAAAATTTGATGGTTTCGTTGCACTTTCCGAGCCCGTAGGGTATCTGATTGGCTTAAAAGTACAAGAAAACACTTCAAAAGTGACGTTTCTGAAGAATTTTATCAGTTTTCTTGTATCTACGAACGCCAGAATGCATAAAATTGACCTAAACGTCTCCTTTTCCTATTCTGAGTCGATTCTGCATGCTTTAAGTGTGTTTGGTGGCTCAGAACCATCAAAAAACGTTGAAATATAGTTCAAATTCAATAAAAATCGACAAAAATACAGTTTCTAGCTAAAATTTGATGGTTTCGTTGCACTTTCCGAGCCCGTAGGGTATCTGATTGGCTTAAAAGTACAAGAAAACACTTCAAAAGTGACGTTTCTGAAGAATTTTAACAGTTTTCTTGTATCTACGAACGCCAGAATGCATAAAATTGACCTAAACGTCTCCTTTTCCTATTCTGAGTCGATTCTGCATGCTTTAAGTGTGTTTGGTGGCTCAGAACCATCAAAAAACGTTGAAATATAGTTCAAATTCAATAAAAATCGACAAAAATACAGTTTCTAGCTAAAATTTGATGGTTTCGTTGCACTTTCCGAGCCCGTAGGGTATCTGATTGGCTTAAAAGTACAAGAAAACACTTCAAAAGTGACGTTTCTGAAGAATTTTAACAGTTTTCTTGTATCTACGAACGCCAGAATGCATAAAATTGACCTAAACGTCTCCTTTTCCTATTCTGAGTCGATTCTGCATGCTTTAAGTGTGTTTGGTGGCTCAGAACCATCAAAAAACGTTGAAATATAGTTCAAATTCAATAAAAATCGACAAAAATACAGTTTCTAGCTAAAATTTTATGGTTTCGTTGCACTTTCCGAGCCCGTAGGGTATCTGATTGGCTTAAAAGTACAAGAAAACACTTCAAAAGTGACGTTTCTGAAGAATTTTAACAGTTTTCTTGTATCTACGAACGCCAGAATGCATAAAATTGACCTAAACGTCTCTTTTTCCTATTCTGAGTCGATTCTGCATGCTTTAAGTGTGTTTGGTGGCTCAGAACCATCAAAAAACGTTGAAATATAGTTCAAATTCAATAAAAATCGACAAAAATACAGTTTCTAGCTAAAATTTGATGGTTTCGTTGCACTTTCCGAGCCCGTAGGGTATCTGATTGGCTTAAAAGTACAAGAAAACACTTCAAAAGTGACGTTTCTGAAGAATTTTAACAGTTTTCTTGTATCTACGAACGCCAGAATGCATAAAATTGACCTAAACGTCTCCTTTTCCTATTCTGAGTCGATTCTGCATGCTTTAAGTGTGTTTGGTGGCTCAGAACCATCAAAAAACGTTGAAATATAGTTCAAATTCAATAAAAATCGACAAAAATACAGTTTCTAGCTAAAATTTGATGGTTTCGTTGCACTTTCCGAGCCCGTAGGGTATCTGATTGGCTTAAAAGTACAAGAAAACACTTCAAAAGTGACGTTTCTGAAGAATTTTAACAGTTTTCTTGTATCTACGAACGCCAGAATGCATAAAATTGACCTAAACGTCTCCTTTTCCTATTCTGAGTCGATTCTGCATGCTTTAAGTGTGTTTGGTGGCTCAGAACCATCAAAAAACGTTGAAAAATAGTTCAAATTCAATAAAAATCGAGAAAAATACAGTTTCTAGCTAAAATTTGATGGTTTCGTTGCACTTTCCGAGCCCGTTGGGTATCAGATTGGCTTAAAAGTACAAGAAAACACTTCAAAAGTGACGTTTCTGAAGAATTTTAACAGTTTTCTTGTATCTACGAACGCCAGAATGCATAAAATTGACCTAAACGTCTCCTTTTCCTATTCTGAGTCGATTCTGCATGCTTTAAGTGTGTTTGGTGGCTCACAACCATCAAAAAACGTTGAAATATAGTTCAAATTCAATAAAAATCGACAAAAATACAGTTTCTAGCTAAAATTTGATGGTTTCGTTGCACTTTCCGAGCCCGTAGGGTATCTGATTGGCTTAAAAGTACAAGAAAACACTTCAAAAGTGACGTTTCTGAAGAATTTTAACAGTTTTCTTGTATCTACGAACGCCAGAATGCATAAAATTGACCTAAACGTCTCCTTTTCCTATTCTGAGTCGATTCTGCATGCTTTAAGTGTGTTGGGTGGCTCAGAACCATCAAAAAACGTTGAAATATAGTTCAAATTCAATAAAAATCGACAAAAATACAGTTTCTAGCTAAAATTTGATGGTTTCGTTGCACTTTCCGAGCCCGTAGGGTATCTGATTGGCTTAAAAGTACAAGAAAACACTTCAAAAGTGACGTTTCTGAAGAATTTTAACAGTTTTCTTGTATCTACGAACGCCAGAATGCATAAAATTGACCTAAACTTCTCCTTTTCCTATTCTGAGTCGATTCTGCATGCTTTAAGTGTGTTTGGTGGCTCAGAACCATCAAAAAACGTTGAAATATAGTTCAAATTCAATAAAAATCGACAAAAATACAGTTTCTAGCTAAAATTTGATGGTTTCGTTGCACTTTCCGAGCCCGTAGGGTATCTGATTGGCTTAAAAGTACAAGAAAACACTTCAAAAGTGACGTTTCTGAAGAATTTTAACAGTTTTCTTGTATCTACGAACGCCAGAATGCATAAAATTGACCTAAACGTCTCCTTTTCCTATTCTGAGTCGATTCTGCATGCTTTAAGTGTGTTTGGTGGCTCAGAACCATCAAAAAACTTTGAAATATAGTTCAAATTCAATAAAAATCGACAAAAATACAGTTTCTATCTAAAATTTGATGGTTTCGTTGCACTTTCCGAGCCCGTAGGGTATCTGATTGGCTTAAAAGTACAAGAAAACACTTCAAAAGTGACGTTTCTGAAGAATTTTAACAGTTTTCTTGTATCTACGAACGCCAGAATGCATAAAATTGACCTAAACGTCTCCTTTTCCTATTCTGAGTCGATTCTGCATGCTTTAAGTGTGTTTGGTGGCTCAGAACCATCAAAAAACGTTGAAATATAGTTCAAATTCAATAAAAATCGACAAAAATACAGTTTCTAGCTAAAATTTGATGGTTTCGTTGCACTTTCCGAGCCCGTAGGGTATCTGATTGGCTTAAAAGTACAAGAAAACACTTCAAAAGTGACGTTTCTGAAGAATTTTAACAGTTTTCTTGTATATACGAACGCCAGAATGCATAAAATTGACCTAAACGTCTCCTTTTCCTATTGTGAGTCGATTCTGCATGCTTTAAGAGTGTTTGGTGGCTCAGAACCATCAAAAAACGTTGAAATATAGTTCAAATTCAATAAAAATCGACAAAAATACAGTTTCTAGCTAAAATTTGATGGTTTCGTTGCACTTTCCGAGCCCGTAGGGTATCTGATTGGCTTAAAAGTACAAGAAAACACTTCAAAAGTGACGTTTCTGAAGAATTTTAACAGTTTTCTTGTATCTACGAACGCCAGAATGCATAAAATTGACCTAAACGTCTCCTTTTCCTATTCTGAGTCGATTCTGCATGCTTTAAGTGTGTTTGGTGGCTCAGAACCATCAAAAAACGTTGAAATATAGTTCAAATTCAATAAAAATCGACAAAAATACAGTTTCTAGCTAAAATTTGATGGTTTCGTTGCACTTTCCGAGCCCGTAGGGTATCTGATTGGCTTAAAAGTACAAGAAAACACTTCAAAAGTGACGTTTCTGAAGAATTTTAACAGTTTTCTTGTATCTACGAACGCCAGAATGCATAAAATTGACCTAAACGTCTCCTTTTCCTATTCTGAGTCGATTCTGCATGCTTTAAGTGTGTTTGGTGGCTCAGAACCATCAAAAAACGTTGAAATATAGTTCAAATTCAATAAAAATCGACAAAAATACAGTTTCTAGCTAAAATTTGATGGTTTCGTTGCACTTTCCGAGCCCGTAGGGTATCTGATTGGCTTAAAAGTACAAGAAAACACTTCAAAAGTGACGTTTCTGAAGAATTTTAACAGTTTTCTTGTATCTACGAACGCCAGAATGCATAAAATTGACCTAAACGTCTCCTTTTCCTATTCTGAGTCGATTCTGCATGCTTTAAGTGTGTTTGGTGGCTCAGAACCATCAAAAAACGTTGAAATATAGTTCAAATTCAATAAAAATCGACAAAAATGCAGTTTCTAGCTAAAATTTGATGGTTTCGTTGCACTTTCCGAGCCCGTAGGGTATCTGATTGGCTTAAAAGTACAAGAAAACACTTCAAAAGTGACGTTTCTGAAGAATTTTAACAGTTTTCTTGTATCTACGAACGCCAGAATGCATAAAATTGACCTAAACGTCTCCTTTTCCTATTCTGAGTCGATTCTGCATGCTTTAAGTGTGTTTGGTGGCTCAGAACCATCAAAAAACGTTGAAATATAGTTCAAATTCAATAAAAATCGACAAAAATACAGTTTCTAGCTAAAATTTGATGGTTTCGTTGCACTTTCCGAGCCCGTAGGGTATCTGATTGGCTTAAAAGTACAAGAAAACACTTCAAAAGTGACGTTTCTGAAGAATTTTAACAGTTTTCTTGTATCTACGAACGCCAGAATGCATAAAATTGACCTAAACGTCTCCTTTTCCTATTCTGAGTCGATTCTGCATGCTTTAAGTGTGTTTGGTGGCTCAGAACCATCAAAAAAACCTTGAAATATAGTTCAAATTCAATAAAAATCGACAAAAATACAGTTTCTAGCTAAAATTTGATGGTTTCGTTGCACTTTCCGAGCCCGTAGGGTATCTGATTGGCTTAAAAGTACAAGAAAACACTTCAAAAGTGACGTTTCTGAAGAATTTTAACAGTTTTCTTGTATCTACGAACGCCAGAATGCATAAAATTGACCTAAACGTCTCCTTTTCCTATTCTGACTCGATTCTGCATGCTTTAAGTGTGTTTGGTGGCTCAGAACCATCAAAAAACGTTGAAATACATTTCAAATTCAATAAAAATCGACAAAAATACAGTTTCTAGCTAAAATTTGATGGTTTCGTTGCACTTTCCGAGCCCGTAGGGTATCTGATTGGCTTAAAAGTACAAGAAAACACTTCAAAAGTGACGTTTCTGAAGAATTTTAACAGTTTTCTTGTATCTACGAACGCCAGAATGCATAAAATTGACCTAAACGTCTCCTTTTCCTATTCTGAGTCGATTCTGCATGCTTTAAGTGTGTTTGGTGGCTCAGAACCATCAAAAAACGTTGAAATATAGTTCAAATTCAATAAAAATCGACAAAAATACAGTTTCTAGCTAAAATTTGATGGTTTCGTTGCACTTTCCGAGCCCGTAGGGTATCTGATTGGCTTAAAAGTACAAGAAAACACTTCAAAAGTGACGTTTCTGAAGAATTTTAACAGTTTTCTTGTATCTACGAACGCCAGAATGCATAAAATTGACCTAAACGTCTCCTTTTCCTATTCTGAGTCGATTCTGCATGCTTTAAGTGTGTTTGGTGGCTCAGAACCATCAAAAAACGTTGAAATATAGTTCAAATTCAATAAAAATCGACAAAAATGCAGTTTCTAGCTAAAATTTGATGGTTTCGTTGCAATTTCCGAGCCCATAGGGTATCTGATTGGCTTAAAAGTACAAGAAAACACTTCAAAAGTGACGTTTCTGAAGAATTTTAACAGTTTTCTTGTATCTACGAACGCCAGAATGCATAAAATTGACCTAAACGTCTCCTTTTCCTATTCTGAGTCGATTCTGCATGCTTTAAGTGTGTTTGGTGGCTCAGAACCATCAAAAAACGTTGAAATATAGTTCAAATTCAATAAAAATCGACAAAAATACAGTTTCTAGCTAAAATTTGATGGTTTCGTTGCACTTTCCGAGCCCGTAGGGTATCTGATTGGCTTAAAAGTACAAGAAAACACTTCAAAAGTGACGTTTCTGACGAATATTAACAGTTTTCTTGTATGTACGAACGCCAGAATGCATAAAATTGACCTAAACGTCTCCTTTTCCTATTCTGAGTCGATTCTGCATGTTTTAAGTGTGTTTGGTGGCTCAGAACCACCAAAAAACGTTGAAATATAGTTCAAATTCAATAAAAATCGACAAAAATACAGTTTCTAGCTAAAATTTGATGGTTTCGTTGCACTTTCCGAGCCCGTAGGGTATCTGATTGGCTTAAAAGTACAAGAAAACACTTCAAAAGTGACGTTTCTGAAGAATTTTAACAGTTTTCTTGTATCTACGAACGCCAGAATGCATAAAATTGACCTAAACGTCTCCTTTTCCTATTCTGAGTCGATTCTGCATGCTTTAAGTGTGTTTGGTGGCTCAGAACCATCAAAAAACGTTGAAATATAGTTCAAATTCAATAAAAATCGACAAAAATACAGTTTCTAGCTAAAATTTGATGGTTTCGTTGCACTTTCCGAGCCCGTAGGGTATCTGATTGGCTTAAAAGTACAAGAAAACACTTCAAAAGTGACGTTTCTGAAGAATTTTAACAGTTTTCTTGTATCTACGAACGCCAGAATGCATAAAATTGACCTAAACGTCTCCTTTTCCTATTCTGAGTCGATTCTGCATGCTTTAAGTGTGTTTGGTGGCTCAGAACCATCAAAAAATGTTGAAATATAGTTCAAATTCAATAAAAATCGACAAAAATACAGTTTCTAGCTAAAATTTGATGGTTTCGTTGCACTTTCCGAGCCCGTAGGGTATCTGATTGGCTTAAAAGTACAAGAAAACACTTCAAAAGTGACGTTTCTGAAGAATTTTAACAGTTTTCTTGTATCTACGAACGCCAGAATGCATAAAATTGACCTAAACGTCTCCTTTTCCTATTCTGAGTCGATTCTGCATGCTTTAAGTGTGTTTGGTGGCTCAGAACCATCAAAAAACGTTGAAATATAGTTCAAATTCAATAAAAATCGACAAAATACAGTTTCTAGCTAAAATTTGATGGTTTCGTTGCACTTTCCGAGCCCGTAGGGTATCTGATTGGCTTAAAAGTACAAGAAAACACTTCAAAAGTGACGTTTCTGAAGAATTTTAACAGTTTTCTTGTATCTACGAACGCCAGAATGCATAAAATTGACCTAAACGTCTCCTTTTCCTATTCTGAGTCGATTCTGCATGCTCTAAGTGTGTTTGGTGGCTCAGAACCATCAAAAAACGTTGAAATATAGTTCAAATTCAATAAAAATCGACAAAAATACAGTTTCTAGCTAAAATTTGATGGTTTCGTTGCACTTTCCGAGCCCGTAGGGTATCTGATTGGCTTAAAAGTACAAGAAAACACTTCAAAAGTGACGTTTCTGAAGAATTTTAACAGTTTTCTTGTATCTACGAACGCCAGAATGCATAAAATTGACCTAAACGTCTCCTTTTCCTATTCTGAGTCGATTCTGCATGCTTTAAGTGTGTTTGGTGGCTCAGAACCATCAAAAAATGTTGAAATATAGTTCAAATTCAATAAAAATCGACAAAAATACAGTTTCTAGCTAAAATTTGATGGTTTCGTTGCACTTTCCGAGCCCGTAGGGTATCTGATTGGCTTAAAAGTACAAGAAAACACTTCAAAAGTGACGTTTCTGAAGAATTTTAACAGTTTTCTTGTATCTACGAACGCCAGAATGCATAAAATTGACCTAAACGTCTCCTTTTCCTATTCTGAGTCGATTCTGCATGCTTTAAGTGTGTTTGGTGGCTCAGAACCATCAAAAAACGTTGAAATATAGTTCAAATTCAATAAAAATCGACAAAATACAGTTTCTAGCTAAAATTTGATGGTTTCGTTGCACTTTCCGAGCCCGTAGGGTATCTGATTGGCTTAAAAGTACAAGAAAACACTTCAAAAGTGACGTTTCTGAAGAATTTTAACAGTTTTCTTGTATCTACGAACGCCAGAATGCATAAAATTGACCTAAACGTCTCCTTTTCCTATTCTGAGTCGATTCTGCATGCTCTAAGTGTGTTTGGTGGCTCAGAACCATCAAAAAACGTTGAAATATAGTTCAAATTCAATAAAAATCGACAAAAATACAGTTTCTAGCTAAAATTTGATGGTTTCGTTGCACTTTCCGAGCCCGTAGGGTATCTGATCGGCTTAAAAGTACAAGAAAACACTTCAAAAGTGACGTTTCTGAAGAATTTTAACAGTTTTCTTGTATCTACGAACGCCAGAATGCATAAAATTGACCTAAACGTCTCCTTTTCCTATTCTGAGTCGATTCTGCATGCTTTAAGTGTGTTTGGTGGCTCAGAACCATCAAAAAACGTTGAAATATAGTTCAAATTCAATAAAAATCGACAAAAATACAGTTTCTAGCTAAAATTTGATGGTTTCGTTGCACTTTCCGAGCCCGTAGGGTATCTGATTGGCTTAAAAGTACAAGAAAACACTTCAAAAGTGACGTTTCTGAAGAATTTTAACAGTTTTCTTGTATCTACGAACGCCAGAATGCATAAAATTGACCTAAACGTCTCCTTTTCCTATTCTGAGTCGATTCTGCATGCTTTAAGTGTGTTTGGTGGCTCAGAACCATCAAAAAACGTTGAAATATAGTTCAAATTCAATAAAAATCGACAAAAATACAGTTTCTAGCTAAAATTTGATGGTTTCGTTGCACTTTCCGAGCCCGTAGGGTATCTGATTGGCTTAAAAGTACAAGAAAACACTTCAAAAGTGACGTTTCTGAAGAATTTTAACAGTTTTCTTGTATCTACGAACGCCAGAATGCATAAAATTGACCTAAACGTCTCCTTTTCCTATTCTGAGTCGATTCTGCATGCTTTAAGTGTGTTTGGTGGCTCAGAACCATCAAAAAACGTTGAAATATAGTTCAAATTCAATAAAAATCGACAAAAATACAGTTTCTAGCTAAAATTTGATGGTTTCGTTGCACTTTCCGAGCCCGTAGGGTATCTGATTGGCTTAAAAGTACAAGAAAACACTTCAAAAGTGACGTTTCTGAAGAATTTTAACAGTTTTCTTGTATCTACGAACGCCAGAATGCATAAAATCGACCTAAACGTCTCCTTTTCCTATTCTGAGTCGATTCTGCATGCTTTAAGTGTGTTTGGTGGCTCAGAACCATCAAAAAACGTTGAAATATAGTTCAAATTCAATAAAAATCGACAAAAATACAGTTTCTAGCTAAAATTTGATGGTTTCGTTGCATTTTCCGAGCCCGTAGGGTATCTGATTGGCTTAAAAGTACAAGAAAACACTTCAAAAGTGACGTTTCTGAAGAATTTTAACAGTTTTCTTGTATCTACGAACGCCAGAATGCATAAAATTGACCTAAACGTCTCCTTTTCCTATTCTGAGTCGATTCTGCATGCTTTAAGTGTGTTTGGTGTCTCAGAACCATCAAAAAACGTTGAAATATAGTTCAAATTCAATAAAAATCGACAAAAATACAGTTTCTAGCTAAAATTTGATGGTTTCGTTGCACTTTCCGAGTCCGTAGGGTATCTGATTGGCTTAAAAGTACAAGAAAACACTTCAAAAGTGACGTTTCTGAAGAATTTTAACAGTTTTCTTGTATCTACGAACGCCAGAATGCATAAAATTGACCTAAACGTCTCCTTTTCCTATTCTGAGTCGATTCTGCATGCTTTAAGTGTGTTTGGTGGCTCAGAACCATCAAAAAACGTTAAAATATAGTTCAAATTCAATAAAAATCGACAAAAATACAGTTTCTAGCTAAAATTTGATGGTTTCGTTGCACTTTCCGAGCCCGTAGGGTATCTGATTGGCTTAAAAGTACAAGAAAACACTTCAAAAGTGACGTTTCTGAAGAATTTTAACAGTTTTCTTGTATCCACGAACGCCAGAATGCATAAAATTGACCTAAACGTCTCCTTTTCCTATTCTGAGTCGATTCTGCATGCTTTAAGTGTGTTTGGTGGCTCAGAACCATCAAAAAACGTTGAAATATAGTTCAAATTCAATAAAAATCGACAAAAATACAGTTTCTAGCTAAAATTTGATGGTTTCGTTGCACTTTCCGGGCCCGTAGGGTATCTGATTGGCTTAAAAGTACAAGAAAACACTTCAAAAGTGACGTTTCTGAAGAATTTTAACAGTTTTCTTGTATCTACGAACGCCAGAATGCATAAAATTGACCTAAACGTCTCCTTTTCCTATTCTGAGTCGATTCTGCATGCTTTAAGTGTGTTTGGTGGCTCAGAACCATCAAAAAACGTTGAAATATAGTTCAAATTCAATAAAAATCGACAAAAATACAGTTTCTAGCTAAAATTTGATGGTTTCGTTGCACTTTCCGAGCCCGTAGGGTATCTGATTGGCTTAAAAGTACAAGAAAAACACTTCAAAAGTGACGTTTCTCAAGAATTTTAACAGTTTTCTTGTATCTACGAACGCCAGAATGCATAAAATTGACCTAAACGTCTCCTTTTCCTATTCTGAGTCGATTCTGCATGCTTTAAGTGTGTTTGGTGGCTCAGAACCATCAAAAAACGTTGAAATATAGTTCAAATTCAATAAAAATCGACAAAAATACAGTTTCTAGCTAAAATTTGATGGTTTCGTTGCACTTTCCGAGCCCGTAGGGTATCTGATTGGCTTAAAAGTACAAGAAAACACTTCAAAAGAGACGTTTCTGAAGAATTTTAACAGTTTTCTTGTATCTACGAACGCCAGAATGCATAAAATTGACCTAAACGTCTCCTTTTCCTATTCTGAGTCGATTCTGCATGCTTTAAGTGTGTTTGGTGGCTCAGAACCATCAAAAAACGTTGAAATATAGTTCAAATTCAATAAAAATCGACAAAAATACAGTTTCTAGCTAAAATTTGATGGTTTCGTTGCACTTTCCGAGCCCGTAGGGTATCTGATTGGCTTAAAAGTACAAGAAAACACTTCAAAAGTGACGTTTCTGAAGAATTTTAACAGTTTTCTTGTATCTACGAACGCCAGAATGCATAAAATTGACCTAAACGTCTCCTTTTCCTATTCTGAGTCGATTCTGCATGCTTTAAGTGTGTTTGGTGGCTCAGAACCATCAAAAAACGTTGAAATATAGTTCAAATTCAGTAAAAATCGACAAAAATACAGTTTCTAGCTAAAATTTGATGGTTTCGTTGCACTTTCCGAGCCCGTAGGGTATTTGATTGGCTTAAAAGTACAAGAAAACACTTCAAAAGTGACGTTTCTGAAGAATTTTAACAGTTTTCTTGTATCTACGAACGCCAGAATGCATAAAATTGACCTAAACGTCTCCTTTTCCTATTCTGAGTCGATTCTGCATGCTTTAAGTGTGTTTGGTGGCTCAGAACCATCAAAAAACGTTGAAATATAGTTCAAATTCAATAAAAATCGACAAAAATACAGTTTCTAGCTAAAATTTGATGGTTTCGTTGCACTTTCCGAGCCCGTTGGGTATCTGATTGGCTTAAAAGTACAAGAAAACACTTCAAAAGTGACGTTTCTGAAGAATTTTAACAGTTTTCTTGTATCTACGAACGCCAGAATGCATAAAATTGACCTAAACGTCTCCTTTTCCTATTCTGAGTCGATTCTGCATGCTTTAAGTGTGTTTGGTGGCTCAGAACCATCAAAAAACTTTGAAATATAGTTCAAATTCAATAAAAATCGACAAAAATACAGTTTCTAGCTAAAATTTGATGGTTTCGTTGCACTTTCCGAGCCCGTAGGGTATCTGATTTGCTTAAAAGTACAAGAAAACACTTCAAAAGTGACGTTTCTGAAGAATTTTAACAGTTTTCTTGTATCTACGAACGCCAGAATGCATAAAATTGACCTAAACGTCTCCTTTTCCTATTCTGAGTCGATTCTGCATGCTTTAAGTGTGTTTGGTGGCTCAGAACCATCAAAAAACTTTGAAATATTGTTCAAATTCAATAAAAATCGACAAAAATACAGTTTCTAGCTAAAATTTGATGGTTTCGTTGCACTTTCCGAGCCCGTAGGGTATCTGATTGGCTTAAAAGTACAAGAAAACACTTCAAAAGTGACGTTTCTGAAGAATTTTAACAGTTTTCTTGTATCTACGAACGCCAGAATGCATAAAATTGACCTAAACGTCTCCTTTTCCTATTCTGAGTCGATTCTGCATGCTTTAAGTGTGTTTGGTGGCTCAGAACCATCAAAAAACTTTGAAATATAGTTCAAATTCAATAAAAATCGACAAAAATACAGTTTCTAGCTAAAATTTGATGGTTTCGTTGCACTTTCCGAGCTCGTAGGGTATTTGATTGGCTTAAAAGTACAAGAAAACACTTCAAAAGTGACGTTTCTGAAGAATTTTAACAGTTTTCTTGTATCTACGAACGCCAGAATGCATAAAATTGACCTAAACGTCTCCTTTTCCTATTCTGAGTCGATTCTGCATGCTTTAAGTGTGTTTGGTGGCTCAGAACTATCAAAAAACGTTGAAATATAGTTCAAATTCAATAAAAATCGACAAAAATACAGTTTCTAGCTAAAATTTGATGGTTTCGTTGCACTTTCCGAGCCCGTTGGGTATCTGATTGGCTTAAAAGTACAAGAAAACACTTCAAAAGTGACGTTTCTGAAGAATTTTAACAGTTTTCTTGTATATACGAACGCCAGAATGCATAAAATTGACCTAAACGTCTCCTTTTCCTATTCTGAGTCGATTCTGCATGCTTTAAGTGTGTTTGGTGGCTCAGAACCATCAAAAAACTTTGAAATATAGTTCAAATTCAATAAAAATCGACAAAAATACAGTTTCTAGCTAAAATTTGATGGTTTCGTTGCACTTTCCGAGCCCGTAGGGTATCTGATTTGCTTAAAAGTACAAGAAAACACTTCAAAAGTGACGTTTCTGAAGAATTTTAACAGTTTTCTTGTATCTACGAACGCCAGAATGCATAAAATTGACCTAAACGTCTCCTTTTCCTATTCTGAGTCGATTCTGCATGCTTTAAGTGTGTTTGGTGGCTCAGAACCATCAAAAAACTTTGAAATATTGTTCAAATTCAATAAAAATCGACAAAAATACAGTTTCTAGCTAAAATTTGATGGTTTCGTTGCACTTTCCGAGCCCGTAGGGTATCTGATTGGCTTAAAAGTACAAGAAAACACTTCAAAAGTGACGTTTCTGAAGAATTTTAACAGTTTTCTTGTATCTACGAACGCCAGAATGCATAAAATTGACCTAAACGTCTCCTTTTCCTATTCTGAGTCGATTCTGCATGCTTTAAGTGTGTTTGGTGGCTCAGAACCATCAAAAAACGTTGAAATATAGTTCAAATTCAATAAAAATCGACAAAAATACAGTTTCTAGCTAAAATTTGATGGTTTCGTTGCACTTTCCGAGCCCGTAGGGTATCTGATTGGCTTAAAAGTACAAGAAAACACTTCAAAAGTGACGTTTCTGAAGAATTTTAACAGTTTTCTTGTATCTACCAACGCCAGAATGCATAAAATTGACCTAAACGTCTCCTTTTCCTATTCTGAGTCGATTCTGAATGCTTTAAGTGTGTTTGGTGGCTCAGAACCATCAAAAAACGTTGAAATATAGTTCAAATTCAATAAAAATCGACAAAAATACAGTTTCTAGCTAAAATTTGATGGTTTCGTTGCACTTTCCGAGCCCGTAGGGTATCTGATTGGCTTAAAAGTACAAGAAAACACTTCAAAAGTGACGTTTCTGAAGAATTTTAACAGTTTTCTTGTATCTACGAACGCCAGAATGCATAAAATTGACCTAAACGTCTCCTTTTCCTATTCTGAGTCGATTCTGCATGCTTTAAGTGTGTTTGGTGGCTCAGAACCATCAAAAAACGTTGAAATATAGTTCAAATTCAATAAAAATCGACAAAAATACAGTTTCTAGCTAAAATTTGATGGTTTCGTTGCACTTTCCGAGCCCGTTGGGTATCTGATTGGCTTAAAAGTACAAGAAAACACTTCAAAAGTGACGTTTCTGAAGAATTTTAACAGTTTTCTTGTATCTACGAACGCCAGAATGCATAAAATTGACCTAAACGTCTCCTTTTCCTATTCTGAGTGGATTCTGCATGCTTTAAGTGTGTTTGGTGGCTCAGAACCATCAAAAAACGTTGAAATATAGTTCAAATTCAATAAAAATCGACAAAAATACAGTTTCTAGCTAAAATTTGATGGTTTCGTTGCACTTTCCGAGCCCGTAGGGTATCTGATTGGCTTAAAAGTACAAGAAAACATTTCAAAAGTGACGTTTCTGAAGAATTTTAACAGTTTTCTTGTATCTACGAACGCCAGAATGCATAAAATTGACCTAAACGTCTCCTTTTCCTATTCTGAGTCGATTCTGCATGCTTTAAGTGTGTTTGGTGGCTCAGAACCATCAAAAAACGTTGAAATATAGTTCAAATTCAATAAAAATCGACAAAAATACAGTTTCTAGCTAAAATTTGATGGTTTCGTTGCACTTTCCGAGCCCGTAGGATATCTGATTGGCTTAAAAGTACAAGAAAACACTTCAAAAGTGACGTTTCTGAAGAATTTTAACAGTTTTCTTGTATCTACGAACGCCAGAATGCATAAAATTGACCTAAACGTCTCCTTTTCCTATTCTGAGTCGATTTTGCATGCTTTAAGTGTGTTTGGTGGCTCAGAACCATCAAAAAACGTTGAAATATAGTTCAAATTCAATAAAAATCGACAAAAATACAGTTTCTAGCTAAAATTTGATGGTTTCGTTGCACTTTCCGAGCCCGTAGGATATCTGATTGGCTTAAAAGTACAAGAAAACACTTCAAAAGTGACGTTTCTGAAGAATTTTAACAGTTTTCTTGTATCTACGAACGCCAGAATGCATAAAATTGACCTAAACGTCTCCTTTTCCTATTCTGAGTCGATTCTGCATGCTTTAAGTGTGTTTGGTGGCTCAGAACCATCAAAAAACGTTGAAATATAGTTCAAATTCAATAAAAATCGACAAAAATACAGTTTCTAGCTAAAATTTGATGGTTTCGTTGCACTTTCCGAGCCCGTAGGATATCTGATTGGCTTAAAAGTACAAGAAAACACTTCAAAAGTGACGTTTCTGAAGAATTTTAACAGTTTTCTTGTATCTACGAACGCCAGAATGCATAAAATTGACCTAAACGTCTCCTTTTCCTATTCTGAGTCGATTCTGCATGCTTTAAGTGTGTTTGGTGGCTCAGAACCATCAAAAAACGTTGAAATATAGTTCAAATTCAATAAAAATCGACAAAAATACAGTTTCTAGCTAAAATTTGATGGTTTCGTTGCACTTTCCGAGCCCGTAGGATATCTGATTGGCTTAAAAGTACAAGAAAACACTTCAAAAGTGACGTTTCTGAAGAATTTTAACAGTTTTCTTGTATCTACGAACGCCAGAATGCATAAAATTGACCTAAACGTCTCCTTTTCCTATTCTGAGTCGATTCTGCATGCTTTAAGTGTGTTTGGTGGCTCAGAACCATCAAAAAACGTTGAAATATAGTTCAAATTCAATAAAAATCGACAAAAATACAGTTTCTAGCTAAAATTTGATGGTTTCGTTGCACTTTCCGAGCCCGTAGGGTATCTGATTGGCTTAAAAGTACAAGAAAACACTTCAAAAGTGACGTTTCTGAAGAATTTTAACAGTTTTCTTGTATCTACGAACGCCAGAATGCATAAAATTGACCTAAACGTCTCCTTTTCCTATTCTGAGTCGATTATGCATGCTTTAAGTGTGTTTGGTGGCTCAGAACCATCAAAAAACGTTGAAATATAGTTCAAATTCAATAAAAATCGACAAAAATACAGTTTCTAGCTAAAATTTGATGGTTTCGTTGCACTTTCCGAGCCCGTAGGGTATCTGATTGGCTTAAAAGTACAAGAAAACACTTCAAAAGTGACGTTTCTGAAGAATTTTAACAGTTTTCTTGTATCTACGAACGCCAGAATGCATAAAATTGACCTAAACGTCTCCTTTTCCTATTCTGAGTCGATTCTGCATGCTTTAAGTGTTTTTGGTGGCTCAGAACCATCAAAAAACGTTGAAATATAGTTCAAATTCAATAAAAATCGACAAAAATACAGTTTCTAGCTAAAATTTGATGGTTTCGTTGCACTTTCCGAGCCCGTAGGGTATCTGATTGGCTTAAAAGTACAAGAAAACACTTCAGAAGTGACGTTTCTGAAGAATTTTAACAGTTTTCTTGTATCTACGAACGCCAGAATGCATAAAATTGACCTAAACGTCTCCTTTTCCTATTCTGAGTCGATTCTGCATGCTTTAAGTGTGTTTGGTGGCTCAGAACCATCAAAAAACGTTGAAATATAGTTCAAATTCAATAAAAATCGACAAAAATACAGTTTCTAGCTAAAATTTGATGGTTTCGTTGCACTTTCCGAGCCCGTAGGGTATCTGATTGGCTTAAAAGTACAAGAAAACACTTCAAAAGTGACGTTTCTGAAGAATTTTAACAGTTTTCTTGTATCTACGAACGCCAGAATGCATAAAATTGACCTAAACGTCTCCTTTTCCTATTCTGAGTCGATTCTGCATGCTTTCAGTGTGTTTGGTGGCTCAGACCCATCAAAAAACGTTGAAATATAGTTCAAATTCAATAAAAATCGACAAAAATACAGTTTCTAGCTAAAATTTGATGGTTTCGTTGCACTTTCCGAGCCCGCAGGGTATCTGATTGGCTTAAAAGTACAAGAAAACACTTCAAAAGTGACGTTTCTGAAGAATTTTAACAGTTTTCTTGTATCTACGAACGCCAGAATGCATAAAATTGACCTAAACGTCTCCTTTTCCTATTCTGAGTCGATTCTGCATGCTTTAAGTGTGTTTGGTGGCTCAGAACCATCAAAAAACGTTGAAATATAGTTCAAATTCAATAAAAATCGACAAAAATACAGCTTCTAGCTAAAATTTGATGGTTTCGTTGCACTTTCCTAGCCCGTGGGGTATCTGATTGGCTTAAAAGTACAAGAAAACACTTCAAAAGTGACGTTTCTGAAGAATTTTAACAGTTTTCTTGTATCTACGAACGCCAGAATGCATAAAATTGACCTAAACGTCTCCTTTTCCTATTCTGAGTCGATTCTGCATGCTTTAAGTGTGTTTGGTGGCTCAGAACCATCAAAAAACGTTGAAATATAGTTCAAATTCAATAAAAATCGACAAAAATACAGTTTCTAGCTAAAATTTGATGGTTTCGTTGCACTTTCCGAGCCCGTAGGGTATCTGATTGGCTTAAAAGTACAAGAAAACACTTCAAAAGTGACGTTTCTGAAGAATTTTAACAGTTTTCTTGTATCTACGAACGCCAGAATGCATAAAATTGACCTAAACGTCTCCTTTTCCTATTCTGAGTGGATTCTGCATGCTTTAAGTGTGTTTGGTGGCTCAGAACCATCAAAAAACGTTGAAATATAGTTCAAATTCAATAAAAATCGACAAAAATACAGTTTCTAGCTAAAATTTGATGGTTTCGTTGCACTTTCCGAGCCCGTAGAGTATCTGATTGGCTTAAAAGTACAAGAAAACACTTCAAAAGTGACGTTTCTGAACAATTTTAACAGTTTTCTTGTATCTACGAACGCCAGAATGCATAAAATTGACCTAAACGTCTCCTTTTCCTATTCTGAGTCGATTCTGCATGCTTTAAGTGTGTTTGGTGGCTCAGAACCATCAAAAAACGTTGAAATATAGTTCAAATTCAATAAAAATCGACAAAAATACAGTTTCTAGCTAAAATTTGATGGTTTCGTTGCACTTTCCGAGCCCGTTGGATATCTGATTGGCTTAAAAGTACAAGAAAACACTTCAAAAGTGACGTTTCTGAAGAATTTTAACAGTTTTCTTGTATCTACGAACGCCAGAATGCATAAAATTGACCTAAACGTCTCCTTTTCCTATTCTGAGTCGATTCTTATGCTTTAAGTGTGTTTGGTGGCTCAGAACCATCAAAAAAACGTTGAAATATAGTTCAAATTCAATAAAAATCGACAAAAATACAGTTTCTAGCTAAAATTTGATGGTTTCGTTGCACTTTCCGAGCCCGTAGGGTATCTGATTGGCTTAAAAGTACAAGAAAACACTTCAAAAGTGACGTTTCTGAAGAATTTTAACAGTTTTCTTGTATCTACGAACGCCAGAATGCATAAAATTGACCTAAACGTCTCCTTTTCCTATTCTGAGTCGATTCTGCATGCTTTAAGTGTGTTTGGTGGCTCAGAACCATCAAAAAACGTTGAAATATAGTTCAAATTCAATAAAAATCGACAAAAATACAGTTTCTAGCTAAAATTTGATGGTTTCGTTGCACTTTCCTAGCCCGTAGGGTATCTGATTGGCTTAAAAGTACAAGAAAACACTTCAAAAGTGACGTTTCTGAAGAATTTTAACAGTTTTCTTGTATCTACGAACGCCAGAATGCATAAAATTGACCTAAACGTCTCCTTTTCCTATTCTGAGTCGATTCTGCATGCTTTAAGTGTGTTTGGTGGCTCAGAACCATCAAAAAACGTTGAAATATAGTTCAAATTCAATAAAAATCGACAAAAATACAGTTTCTAGCTAAAATTTGATGGTTTCGTTGCACTTTCCGAGCCCGTAGGGTATCTGATTGGCTTAAAAGTACAAGAAAACATTTCAAAAGTGACGTTTCTAAAGAATTTTAACAGTTTTCTTGTATCTACGAACGCCAGAATGCATAAAATTGACCTAAACGTCTCCTTTTCCTATTCTGAGTCGATTCTGCATGCTTTAAGTGTGTTTGGTGGCTCAGAACCATCAAAAAACGTTGAAATATAGTTCAAATTCAATAAAAATCGACAAAAATACAGTTTCTAGCTAAAATTTGATGGTTTCGTTGCACTTTCCGAGCCCGTAGGGTATCTGATTGGCTTAAAAGTACAAGAAAACACTTCAAAAGTGACGTTTCTGAAGAATTTTAACAGTTTTCTTGTACTACGAACGCCAGAATGCATAAAATTGACCTAAACGTCTCCTTTTCCTATTCTGAGTCGATTCTGCATGCTTTAAGTGTGTTTGGTGGCTCAGAACCATCAAAAAACGTTGAAATATAGTTCAAATTCAATAAAAATCGACAAAAATACAGTTTCTAGCTAAAATTTGATGGTTTCGTTGCACTTTCCGAGCCCGTAGGGTATCTGATTGGCTTAAAAGTACAAGAAAACACTTCAAAAGTGACGTTTCTGAAGAATTTTAACAGTTTTCTTGTATCTACGAACGCCAGAATGCATAAAATTGACCTAAACGTCTCCTTTTCCTATTCTGAGTCGATTCTGCATGCTTTAAGTGTGTTTGGTGGCTCAGAACCATCAAAAAACGTTGAAATATAGTTCAAATTCAATAAAAATCGACAAAAATACAGTTTCTAGCTAAAATTTGATGGTTTCGTTGCACTTTCCGAGTCCGTAGGGTATCTGATTGGCTTAAAAGTACAAGAAAACACTTCAAAAGTGACGTTTCTGAAGAATTTTAACAGTTTTCTTGTATCTACGAACGCCAGAATGCATAAAATTGACCTAAACGTCTCCTTTTCCTATTCTGAGTCGATTCTGCATGCTTTAAGTGTGTTTGGTGGCTCAGAACCATCAAAAAACGTTGAAATATAGTTCAAATTCAATAAAAATCGACAAAAATACAGTTTCTAGCTAAAATTTGATGGTTTCGTTGCACTTTCCGAGCCCGTAGGGTATCTGATTGGCTTAAAAGTACAAGAAAACACTTCAAAAGTGACGTTTCTGAAGAATTTTAACAGTTTTCTTGTATCTACGAACGCCAGAATGCATAAAATTGACCTAAACGTCTCCTTTTCCTATTCTGAGTCGATTCTGCATGCTTTAAGTGTGTTTGGTGGCTCAGAACCATCAAAAAACGTTGACATATAGTTCAAATTCAATAAAAATCGACAAAAATACAGTTTCTAGCTAAAATTTGATGGTTTCGTTGCACTTTCCGAGCCCGTAGGGTATCTGATTGGCTTAAAAGTACAAGAAAACACTTCAAAAGTGACGTTTCTGAAGAATTTTTAACAGTTTTCTTGTATCTACGAACGCCAGAATGCATAAAATTGACCTAAACGTCTCCTTTTCCTATTCTGAGTCGATTCTGCATGCTTTAAGTGTGTTTGGTGGCTCAGAACCATCAAAAAACGTTGAAATATAGTTCAAATTCAATAAAAATCAACAAAAATACAGTTTCTAGCTAAAATTTGATGGTTTCGTTGCACTTTCCGAGCCCGTAGGGTATCTGATTGGCTTAAAAGTACAAGAAAACACTTCAAAAGTGACGTTTCTGAAGAATTTTAACAGTTTTCTTGTATCTACGAACGCCAGAATGCATAAAATTGACCTAAACGTCTCCTTTTCCTATTCTGAGTCGATTCTGCATGCTTTAAGTGTGTTTGGTGGCTCAGAACCATCAAAAAACGTTGAAATATAGTTCAAATTCAATAAAAATCGACAAAAATACAGTTTCTAGCTAAAATTTGATGGTTTCGTTGCACTTTCCGAGCCCGTAGGGTATCTGATTGGCTTAAAAGTACAAGAAAACACTTCAAAAGTGACGTTTCTGAAGAATTTTAACAGTTTTCTTGTATCTACGAACGCCAGAATGCATAAAATTGACCTAAACGTCTCCTTTTCCTATTCTGAGTCGATTCTGCGTGCTTTAAGTGTGTTTGGTGGCTCAGAACCATCAAAAAACGTTGAAATATAGTTCAAATTCAATAAAAATCGACAAAAATACAGTTTCTAGCTAAAATTTGATGGTTTCGTTGCACTTTCCGAGCCCGTAGGGTATCTGATTGGCTTAAAAGTACAAGAAAACACTTCAAAAGTGACGTTTCTGAAGAATTTTAACAGTTTTCTTGTATCTACGAACGCCAGAATGCATAAAATTGACCTAAACGTCTCCTTTTCCTATTCTGAGTCGATTCTGCATGCTTTAAGTGTTTTTGGTGGCTCAGAACCATCAAAAAACGTTGAAATATAGTTCAAATTCAATAAAAATCGACAAAAATACAGTTTCTAGCTAAAATTTGATGGTTTCGTTGCACTTTCCGAGCCCGTTGGGTATCTGATTGGCTTAAAAGTACAAGAAAACACTTCAAAAGTGACGTTTCTGAAGAATTTTAACAGTTTTCTTGTATCTACGAACGCCAGAATGCATAAAATTGACCTAAACGTCTCCTTTTCCTATTCTGAGTCGATTCTGCATGCTTTAAGTGTGTTTGGTGGCTCAGAACCATCAAAAAACGTTGAAATATAGTTCAAATTCAATAAAAATCGACAAAAATACAGTTTCTAGCTAAAATTTGATGGTTTCGTTGCACTTTCCGAGCCCGTAGGGTATCTGATTGGCTTAAAAGTACAAGAAAACACTTCAAAAGTGACGTTTCTGAAGAATTTTAACAGTTTTCTTGTATCTACGAACGCCAGAATGCATAAAATTGACCTAAACGTCTCCTTTTCCTATTCTGAGTCGATTCTGCATGCTTTAAGTGTGTTTGGTGGCTCAGAACCATCAAAAAACGTTGAAATATAGTTCAAATTCAATAAAAATCAACAAAAATACAGTTTCTAGCTAAAATTTGATGGTTTCGTTGCACTTTCCGAGCCCGTAGGGTATCTGATTGGCTTAAAAGTACAAGAAAACACTTCAAAAGTGACGTTTCTGAAGAATTTTAACAGTTTTCTTGTATCTACGTACGCCAGAATGCATAAAATTGACCTAAACGTCTCCTTTTCCTATTCTGAGTCGATTCTGCATGCTTTAAGTGTGTTTGGTGGCTCAGAACCATCAAAAAACGTTGAAATATAGTTCAAATTCAATAAAAATCGACAAAAATACAGTTTCTAGCTAAAATTTGATGGTTTCGTTGCACTTTCCGAGCCCGTAGGGTATCTGATTGGCTTAAAAGTACAAGAAAACACTTCAAAAGTGACGTTTCTGAAGAATTTTAACAGTTTTCTTGTATCTACGAACGCCAGAATGCATAAAATTGACCTAAACGTCTCCTTTTCCTATTCTGAGTCGATTCTGCATGCTTTAAGTGTGTTTGGTGGCTCAGAACCATCAAAAAACGTTGAAATATAGTTCAAATTCAATAAAAATCGACAAAAATACAGTTTCTAGCTAAAATTTGATGGTTTCGTTGCACTTTCCGAGCCCGTAGGGTATCTGATTGGCTTAAAAGTACAAGAAAACACTTCAAAAGTGACGTTTCTGAAGAATTTTAACAGTTTTCTTGTATCTACGAACGCCAGAATGCATAAAATTGACCTAAACGTCTCCTTTTCCTATTCTGAGTCGATTCTGCATGCTTTTAAGTGTGTTTGGTGGCTCAGAACCATCAAAAAACGTTGAAATATAGTTCAAATTCAATAAAAATCGACAAAAATACAGTTTCTAGCTAAAATTTGATGGTTTCGTTGCACTTTCCGAGCCCGTAGGGTATCTGATTGGCTTAAAAGTACAAGAAAACACTTCAAAAGTGACGTTTCTGAAGAATTTTAACAGTTTTCTTGTATCTACGAACGCCAGAATGCATAAAATTGACCTAAACGTCTCCTTTTCCTATTCTGAGTCGATTCTGCATGCTTTAAGTGTGTTTGGTGGCTCAGAACCATCAAAAAACGTTGAAATATAGTTCAAATTCAATAAAAATCGACAAAAATACAGTTTCTAGCTAAAATTTGATGGTTTCGTTGCACTTTCCGAGCCCGTAGGGTATCTGATTGGCTTAAAAGTACAAGAAAACACTTCAAAAGTGACGTTTCTGAAGAATTTTAACAGTTTTCTTGAATCTACGAACGCCAGAATGCATAAAATTGACCTAAAGGTCTCCTTTTCCTATTCTGAGTCGATTCTGCATGCTTTAAGTGTGTTTGGTGGCTCAGAACCATCAAAAAACGTTGAAATATAGTTCAAATTCAATAAAAATCGACAAAAATACAGTTTCTAGCTAAAATTTGATGGTTTCATTGCACTTTCCGAGCCCGTAGGGTATCTGATTGGCTTAAAAGTACAAGAAAACACTTCAAAAGTGACGTTTCTGAAGAATTTTAACAGTTTTCTTGTATCTACGAACGCCAGAATGCATAAAATTGACCTAAACGTCTCCTTTTCCTATTCTGAGTCGATTCTGCATGCTTTAAGTGTGTTTGGTGGCTCAGAACCATCAAAAAACGTTGAAATATAGTTCAAATTCAATAAAAATCGAAAAAAATACAGTTTCTAGCTAAAATTTGATGGTTTCGTTGCACTTTCCGAGCCCGTAGGGTATCTGATTGGCTTAAAAGTACAAGAAAACACTTCAAAAGTGACGTTTCTGAAGAATTTTAACAGTTTTCTTGTATCTACGAACGCCAGAATGCATAAAATTGACCTAAACGTCTCCTTTTCCTATTCTGAGTCGATTCTGCATGCTTTAAGTGTGTTTGGTGGCTCAGAACCATCAAAAAACGTTGAAATATAGTTCAAATTCAATAAAAATCGACAAAAATACAGTTTCTAGCTAAAATTTGATGGTTTCGTTGCACTTTCCGAGCCCGTAGGGTATCTGATTGGCTTAAAAGTACAAGAAAACACTTCAAAAGTGACGTTTCTGAAGAATTTTAACAGTTTTCTTGTATCTACGAACGCCAGAATGCATAAAATTGACCTAAACTTCTCCTTTTCCTATTCTGAGTCGATTCTTCATGCTTTAAGTGTGTTTGGTGGCTCAGAACCATCAAAAAACGTTGAAATATAGTTCAAATTCAATAAAAATCGACAAAAATACAGTTTCTAGCTAAAATTTGATGGTTTCGTTGCACTTTCCGAGCCCGTAGGGTATCTGATTGGCTTAAAAGTACAAGAAAACACTTCAAAAGTGACGTTTCTGAAGAATTTTAACAGTTTTCTTGTATCTACGAACGCCAGAATGCATAAAATTGACCTAAACGTCTCCTTTTCCTATTCTGAGTCGATTCTGCATGCTTTAAGTGTGTTTGGTGGCTCAGAACCATCAAAAAACGTTGAAATATAGTTCAAATTCAATAAAAATCGACAAAAATACAGTTTCTAGCTAAAATTTGATGGTTTCGTTGCACTTTCCGAGCCCGTAGGGTATCTGATTGGCTTAAAAGTACAAGAAAACACTTCAAAAGTGACGTTTCTGAAGAATTTTAACAGTTTTCTTGTATCTACGAACGCCAGAATGCATAAAATTGACCTAAACGTCTCCTTTTCCTATTCTGAGTCGATTCTGCATGCTTTAAGTGTGTTTGGTGGCTCAGAACCATCAAAAAACGTTGAAATATAGTTCAAATTCAATAAAAATCGACAAAAATACAGTTTCTAGCTAAAATTTGATGGTTTCGTTGCACTTTCCGAGCCCGTAGGGTATCTGATTGGCTTAAAAGTACAAGAAAACACTTCAAAAGTGACGTTTCTGAAGAATTTTAACAGTTTTCTTGTATCTACGAACGCCAGAATGCATAAAATTGACCTAAACGTCTCCTTTTCCTATTCTGAGTCGATTCTGCATGCTTTAAGTGTGTTTGGTGGCTCAGAACCATCAAAAAACGTTGAAATATAGTTCAAATTCAATAAAAATCGACAAAAATACAGTTTCTAGCTAAAATTTGATGGTTTCGTTGCACTTTCCGAGCCCGTAGGGTATCTGATTGGCTTAAAAGTACAAGAAAACACTTCAAAAGTGACGTTTCTGAAGAATTTTAACAGTTTTCTTGTATCTACGAACGCCAGAATGCATAAAATTGACCTAAACGTCTCCTTTTCCTATTCTGAGTCGATTCTGCATGCTTTAAGTGTGTTTGGTGGCTCAGAACCATCAAAAAACGTTGAAATATAGTTCAAATTCAATAAAAATCGACAAAAATGCAGTTTCTAGCTAAAATTTGATGGTTTCGTTGCACTTTCCGAGCCCGTAGGGTATCTGATTGGCTTAAAAGTACAAGAAAACACTTCAAAAGTGACGTTTCTGAAGAATTTTAACAGTTTTCTTGTATCTACGAACGCCAGAATGCATAAAATTGACCTAAACGTCTCCTTTTCCTATTCTGAGTCGATTCTGCATGCTTTAAGTGTGTTTGGTGGCTCAGAACCATCAAAAAACGTTGAAATATAGTTCAAATTCAATAAAAATCGACAAAAATACAGTTTCTAGCTAAAATTTGATGGTTTCGTTGCACTTTCCGAGCCCGTAGGGTATCTGATTGGCTTAAAAGTACAAGAAAACACTTCAAAAGTGACGTTTCTGAAGAATTTTAACAGTTTTCTTGTATCTACGAACGCCACAATGCATAAAATTGACCTAAACTTCTCCTTTTCCTATTCTGAGTCGATTCTTCATGCTTTAAGTGTGTTTGGTGGCTCAGAACCATCAAAAAACGTTGAAATATAGTTCAAATTCAATAAAAATCGACAAAAATACAGTTTCTAGCTAAAATTTGATGGTTTCGTTGCACTTTCCGAGCCCGTAGGGTATCTGATTGGCTTAAAAGTACAAGAAAACACTTCAAAAGTGACGTTTCTGAAGAATTTTAACAGTTTTCTTGTATCTACGAACGCCAGAATGCATAAAATTGACCTAAACGTCTCCTTTTCCTATTCTCAGTCGATTCTGCATGCTTTAAGTGTGTTTGGTGGCTCAGAACCATCAAAAAACGTTGAAATATAGTTCAAATTCAATAAAAATCGACAAAAATACAGTTTCTAGCTAAAATTTGATGGTTTCGTTGCACTTTCCGAGCCCGTAGGGTATCTGATTGGCTTAAAAGTACAAGAAAACACTTCAAAAGTGACGTTTCTGAAGAATTTTAACAGTTTTCTTGTATCTACGAACGCCAGAATGCATAAAATTGACCTAAACGTCTCCTTTTCCTATTCTGAGTCGATTCTGCATGCTTTAAGTGTGTTTGGTGGCTCAGAACCATCAAAAAACGTTGAAATATAGTTCAAATTCAATAAAAATCGACAAAAATACAGTTTCTAGCTAAAATTTGATGGTTTCGTTGCACTTTCCGAGCCCGTAGGGTATCTGATTGGCTTAAAAGTACAAGAAAACACTTCAAAAGTGACGTTTCTGAAGAATTTTAACAGTTTTCTTGTATCTACGAACGCCAGAATGCATAAAATTGACCTAAACGTCTCCTTTTCCTATTCTGAGTCGATTCTGCATGCTTTAAGTGTGTTTGGTGGCTCAGAACCATCAAAAAACGTTGAAATATAGTTCAAATTCAATAAAAATCGACAAAAATACAGTTTCTAGCTAAAATTTGATGGTTTCGTTGCACTTTCCGAGCCCGTAGGGTATCTGATTGGCTTAAAAGTACAAGAAAACACTTCAAAAGTGACGTTTCTGAAGAATTTTAACAGTTTTCTTGTATCTACGAACGCCAGAATGCATAAAATTGACCTAAACGTCTCCTTTTCCTATTCTGAGTCGATTCTGCATGCTTTAAGTGTGTTTGGTGGCTCAGAACCATCAAAAAACGTTGAAATATAGTTCAAATTCAATAAAAATCGACAAAAATACAGTTTCTAGCTAAAATTTGATGGTTTCGTTGCACTTTCCGAGCCCGTAGGGTATCTGATTGGCTTAAAAGTACAAGAAAACACTTCAAAAGTGACGTTTCTGAAGAATTTTAACAGTTTTCTTGTATCTACGAACGCCAGAATGCATAAAATTGACCTAAACGTCTCCTTTTACTATTCTGAGTCGATTCTGCATGCTTTAAGTGTGTTTGGTGGCTCAGAACCATCAAAAAACGTTGAAATATAGTTCAAATTCAATAAAAATCGACAAAAATACAGTTTCTAGCTAAAATTTGATGGTTTCGTTGCACTTTCCGAGCCCGTAGGGTATCTGATTGGCTTAAAAGTACAAGAAAACACTTCAAAAGTGACGTTTCTGAAGAATTTTAACAGTTTTCTTGTATCTACGAACGCCAGAATGCATAAAATTGACCTAAACGTCTCCTTTTCCTATTCTGAGTCGATTCTGCATGCTTTAAGTGTGTTTGGTGGCTCAGAACCATCAAAAAACGTTCAAATTCAATAAAAATCGACAAAAATACAGTTTCTAGCTAAAATTTGATGGTTTCGTTGCACTTTCCGAGCCCGTAGGGTATCTGATAGGCTTAAAAGTACAAGAAAACACTTCAAAAGTGACGTTTCTGAAGAATTTTAACAGTTTTCTTGTATCTACGAACGCCAGAATGCATAAAATTGACCTAAACGTCTCCTTTTCCTATTCTGAGTCGATTTTGCATGCTTTAAGTGTGTTTGGTGGCTCAGAACCATCAAAAAACGTTGAAATATAGTTCAAATTCAATAAAAATCGACAAAAATACAGTTTCTAGCTACAATTTGATGGTTTCGTTGCACTTTCCGAGCCCGTAGGGTATCTGATTGGCTTAAAAGTACAAGAAAACACTTCAAAAGTGACGTTTCTGAAGAATTTTAACAGTTTTCTTGTATCTACGAACGCCAGAATGCATAAAATTGACCTAAACGTCTCCTTTTCCTATTCTGAGTCGATTCTGCATGCTTTAAGTGTGTTTGGTGGCTCAGAACCATCAAAAAACGTTGAAATATAGTTCAAATTCAATAAAAATCGACAAAAATACAGTTTCTAGCTAAAATTTGATGGTTTCGTTGCACTTTCCGAGCCCGTGGGGTATCTGATTGGCTTAAAAGTACAAGAAAACACTTCAAAAGTGACGTTTCTGAAGAATTTTAACAGTTTTCTTGTATCTACGAACGCCAGAATGCATAAAATTGACCTAAACGTCTCCTTTTCCTATTCTGAGTCGATTCTGCATGCTTTAAGTGTGTTTGGTAGCTCAGAACCATCAAAAAACATTGAAATATAGTTCAAATTCAATAAAAATCGACAAAAATACAGTTTCTAGCTAAAATTTGATGGTTTCGTTGCACTTTCCGAGCCCGTAGGGTATCTGATTGGTTTAAAAGTACAAGAAAACACTTCAAAAGTGACGTTTCTGAAGAATTTTAACAGTTTTCTTGTATCTACGAACGCCAGAATGCATAAAATTGACCTAAACGTCTCCTTTTCCTATTCTGAGTCGATTCTGCATGCTTTAAGTGTGTTTGGTGGTTCAGAACCATCAAAAAACTTTGAAATATAGTTCAAATTCAATAAAAATCGACAAAAATACAGTTTCTAGCTAAAATTTGATGGTTTCGTTGCACTTTCCGAGCCCGTAGGGTATCTGATTGGCTTAAAAGTACAAGAAAACACTTCAAAAGTGACGTTTCTGAAGAATTTTAACAGTTTTCTTGTATCTACGAACGCCAGAATGCATAAAATTGACCTAAACGTCTCCTTTTCCTATTCTAAGTCGATTCTGCATGCTTTAAGTGTGTTTGGTGGCTCAGAACCATCAAAAAACGTTGAAATATAGTTCAAATTCAATAAAAATCGACAAAAATACAGTTTCTAGCTAAAATTTGATGGTTTCGTTGCACTTTCCGAGCCCGTAGGGTATCTGATTGGCTTAAAAGTACAAGAAAACACTTCAAAAGTGACGTTTCTGAAGAATTTTAACAGTTTTCTTGTATCTACGAACGCCAGAATGCATAAAATTGACCTAAACGTCTCCTTTTCCTATTCTGAGTCGATTCTGCATGCTTTAAGTGTGTTTGGTGGCTCAGAACCATCAAAAAACGTTGAAATATAGTTCAAATTCAATAAAAATCGACAAAAATATAGTTTTTAGCTAAAATTTGATGGTTTCGTTGCACTTTCCGAGCCCGTAGGGTATCTGATTGGCTTAAAAGTACAAGAAAACACTTCAAAAGTGACGTTTCTGAAGAATTTTAACAGTTTTCTTGTATCTACGAACGCCAGAATGCATAAAATTGACCTAAACGTCTCCTTTTCCTATTCTGAGTCGATTCTGCATGCTTTAAGTGTGTTTGGTGGCTCAGAACCATCAAAAAACGTTGAAATATAGTTCAAATTCAATAAAAATCGACAAAAATACAGTTTCTAGCTAAAATTTGATGGTTTCGTTGCACTTTCCGAGCCCGTAGGGTATCTGATTGGCTTAAAAGTACAAGAAAACACTTCAAAAGTGACGTTTCTGAAGAATTTTAACAGTTTTCTTGTATCTACGAACGCCAGAATGCATAAAATTGACCTAAACGTCTCCTTTTCCTATTCTGAGTCGATTCTGCATGCTTTAAGTGTGTTTGGTGGCTCAGAACCATCAAAAAACGTTGAAATATAGTTCAAATTCAATAAAAATCGACAAAAATACAGTTTCTAGCTAAAATTTGATGGTTTCGTTGCACTTTCCGAGCCCGTAGGGTATCTGATTGGCTTAAAAGTACAAGAAAACACTTAAAAGTGACGTTTCTGAAGAATTTTAACAGTTTTCTTGTATCTACGAACGCCAGAATGCATAAAATTGACCTAAACGTCTCCTTTTCCTATTCTGAGTCGATTCTGCATGCTTTAAGTGTGTTTGGTGGCTCAGAACCATCAAAAAACGTTGAAATATAGTTCAAATTCAATAAAAATCGACAAAAATACAGTTTCTAGCTAAAATTTGATGGTTTCGTTGCACTTTCCGAGCCCGTAGGGTATCTGATTGGCTTAAAAGTACAAGAAAACACTTCAAAAGTGACGTTTCTGAAGAATTTTAACAGTTTTCTTGTATCTACGAACGCCAGAATGCATAAAATTGACCTAAACGTCTCCTTTTCCTATTCTGAGTCGATTTTGCATGCTTTAAGTGTGTTTGGTGGCTCAGAACCATCAAAAAACGTTGAAATATAGTTCAAATTCAATAAAAATCGACAAAAATACAGTTTCTAGCTAAAATTTGATGGTTTCGTTGCACTTTCCGAGCCCGTTGGGTATCTGATTGGCTTAAAAGTACAAGAAAACACTTCAAAAGTGACGTTTCTGAAGAATTTTAACAGTTTTCTTGTATCTACGAACGCCAGAATGCATAAAATTGACCTAAACGTCTCCTTTTCCTATTCTGAGTCGATTCTGCATGCTTTAAGTGTGTTTGGTGGCTCAGAACCATCAAAAAACGTTGAAATATAGTTCAAATTCAATAAAAATCGACAAAAATACAGTTTCTAGCTAAAATTTGATGGTTTCGTTGCACTTTCCGAGCCCGTAGGGTATCTGATTGGCTTAAAAGTACAAGAAAACACTTCAAAAGTGACGTTTCTGAAGAATTTTAACAGTTTTCTTGTATCTACGAACGCCAGAATGCATAAAATTGACCTAAACGTCTCCTTTTCCTATTCTGAGTCGATTCTGCATGCTTTAAGTGTGTTTGGTGGCTCAGAACCATCAAAAAACGTTGAAATATAGTTCAAATTCAATAAAAATCGACAAAAATACAGTTTCTAGCTAAAATTTGATGGTTTCGTTGCACTTTCCGAGCCCGTAGGATATCTGATTGGCTTAAAAGTACAAGAAAACACTTCAAAAGTGACGTTTCTGAAGAATTTTAACAGTTTTCTTGTATCTACGAACGCCAGAATGCATAAAATTGACCTAAACGTCTCCTTTTCCTATTCTGAGTCGATTCTGCATGCTTTAAGTGTGTTTGGTGGCTCAGAACCTTCAAAAAACGTTGAAATATAGTTCAAATTCAATAAAAATCGACAAAAATACAGTTTCTAGCTAAAATTTGATGGTTTCGTTGCACTTTCCGAGCCCGTTGGGTATCTGATTGGCTTAAAAGTACAAGAAAACACTTCAAAAGTGACGTTTCTGAAGAATTTTAACAGTTTTCTTGTATCTACGAACGCCAGAATGCTTAAAATTGACCTAAACGTCTCCTTTTCCTAGTCTGAGTCGATTCTGCATGCTTTAAGTGTGTTTGGTGGCTCAGAACCATCAAAAAACATTGAAATATAGTTCAAATTCAATAAAAATCGACAAAAATACAGTTTTTAGCTAAAATTTGATGGTTTCGTTGCACTTTCCGAGCCCGTAGGGTATCTGATTGGCTTAAAAGTACAAGAAAACACTTCAAAAGTGACGTTTCTGAAGAATTTTAACAGTTTTCTTGTATCTACGAACGCCAGAATGCATAAAATTGACCTAAACGTCTCCTTTTCCTATTCTGAGTCGATTCTGCATGCTTTAAGTGTGTTTGGTGGCTCAGAACCATCAAAAAACGTTGAAATATAGTTCAAATTCAATAAAAATCGACAAAAATACAGTTTCTAGCTAAAATTTGATGGTTTCGTTGCACTTTCCGAGCCCGTAGGGTATCTGATTGGCTTAAAAGTACAAGAAAACACTTCAAAAGTGACGTTTCTGAAGAATTTTAACAGTTTTCTTGTATCTACGAACGCCAGAATGCATAAAATTGACCTAAACGTCTCCTTTTCCTATTCTGAGTCGATTCTGCATGCTTTAAGTGTGTTTGGTGGCTCAGAACCATCAAAAAACGTTGAAATATAGTTCAAATTCAATAAAAATCGACAAAAATACAGTTTCTAGCTAAAATTTGATGGTTTCGTTGCACTTTCCGAGCCCGTAGGGTATCTGATTGGCTTAAAAGTACAAGAAAACACTTCAAAAGTGACGTTTCTGAAGAATTTTAACAGTTTTCTTGTATCTACGAACGCCAGAATGCATAAAATTGACCTAAACGTCTCCTTTTCCTATTCTGAGTCGATTCTGCATGCTTTAAGTGTGTTTGGTGGCTCAGAACCATCAAAAAACGTTGAAATATAGTTCAAATTCAATAAAAATCGACAAAAATACAGTTTCTAGCTAAAATTTGATGGTTTCGTTGCACTTTCCGAGCCCGTAGGGTATCTGATTGGCTTAAAAGTACAAGAAAACACTTCAAAAGTGACGTTTCTGAAGAATTTTAACAGTTTTCTTGTATCTACGAACGCCAGAATGCATAAAATTGACCTAAACGTCTCCTTTTCCTATTCTGAGTCGATTCTGCATGCTTTAAGTGTGTTTGGTGGCTCAGAACCATCAAAAAACGTTGAAATATAGTTCAAATTCAATAAAAATCGACAAAAATACAGTTTCTAGCTAAAATTTGATGGTTTCGTTGCACTTTCCGAGCCCGTAGGGTATCTGATTGGCTTAAAAGTACAAGAAAACACTTCAAAAGTGACGTTTCTGAAGAATTTTAACAGTTTTCTTGTATCTACGAACGCCAGAATGCATAAAATTGACCTAAACGTCTCCTTTTCCTATTCTGAGTCGATTCTGCATGCTTTAAGTGTGTTTGGTGGCTCAGAACCATCAAAAAACGTTAAAATATAGTTCAAATTCAATAAAAATCGACAAAAACACAGTTTCTAGCTAAAATTTGATGGTTTCGTTGCACTTTCCGAGCCCCGTAGGGTATCTGATTGGCTTAAAAGTACAAGAAAACACTTCAAAAGTGACGTTTCTGAAGAATTTTAACAGTTTTCTTGTATCTACGAACGCCAGAATGCATAAAATTGACCTAAACGTCTCCTTTTCCTATTCTGAGTCGATTCTGCATACTTTAAGTGTGTTTGGTGGCTCAGAACCATCAAAAAACGTTGAAATATAGTTCAAATTCAATAAAAATCAACAAAAATACAGTTTCTAGCTAAAATTTGATGGTTTCGTTGCACTTTCCGAGCCCGTAGGGTATCTGATTGGCTTAAAAGTACAAGAAAACACTTCAAAAGTGACGTTTCTGAAGAATTTTAACAGTTTTCTTGTATCTACGAACGCCAGAATGCATAAAATTGACCTAAACGTCTCCTTTTCCTATTCTGAGTCGATTCTGCATGCTTTAAGTGTGTTTGGTGGCTCAGAACCATCAAAAAACGTTGAAATATAGTTCAAATTCAATAAAAATCGACAAAAATACAGTTTCTAGCTAAAATTTGATGGTTTCGTTGCACTTTCCGAGCCCGTTGGGTATCTGATTGGCTTAAAAGTACAAGAAAACACTTCAAAAGTGACGTTTCTGAAGAATTTTAACAGTTTTCTTGTATCTACGAACGCCAGAATGCATAAAATTGACCTAAACGTCTCCTTTTCCTATTCTGAGTCGATTCTGCAGGCTTTAAGTGTGTTTGGTGGCTCAGAACCATCAAAAAACGTTGAAATATAGTTCAAATTCAATAAAAATCGACAAAAATACAGTTTCTAGCTAAAATTTGATGGTTTCGTTGCACTTTCCGAGCCCGTAGGGTATCTGATTGGCTTAAAAGTACAAGAAAACACTTCAAAAGTGACGTTTCTGAAGAATTTTAACAGTTTTCTTGTATCTACGAACGCCAGAATGCATAAAATTGACCTAAACGTCTCCTTTTCCTATTCTGAGTCGATTCTGCATGCTTTAAGTGTGTTTGGTGGCTCAGAACCATCAAAAAACGTTGAAATATAGTTCAAATTCAATAAAAATCGACAAAAATACAGTTTCTAGCTAAAATTTGATGGTTTCGTTGCACTTTCCGAGCCCGTAGGGTATCTGATTGGCTTAAAAGTACAAGAAAACACTTCAAAAGTGACGTTTCTGAAGAATTTTAACAGTTTTCTTGTATCTACGAACGCCAGAATGCTTAAAATTGACCTAAACGTCTCCTTTTCCTAGTCTGAGTCGATTCTGCATGCTTTAAGTGTGTTTGGTGGCTCAGAACCATCAAAAAACATTGAAATATAGTTCAAATTCAATAAAAATCGACAAAAATACAGTTTTTAGCTAAAATTTGATGGTTTCGTTGCACTTTCCGAGCCCGTAGGGTATCTGATTGGCTTAAAAGTACAAGAAAACACTTCAAAAGTGACGTTTCTGAAGAATTTTAACAGTTTTCTTGTATCTACGAACGCCAGAATGCATAAAATTGACCTAAACGTCTCCTTTTCCTATTCTGAGTCGATTCTGCATGCTTTAAGTGTGTTTGGTGGCTCAGAACCATCAAAAAACGTTGAAATATAGTTCAAATTCAATAAAAATCGACAAAAATACAGTTTCTAGCTAAAATTTGATGGTTTCGTTGCACTTTCCGAGCCCGTAGGGTATCTGATTGGCTTAAAAGTACAAGAAAACACTTCAAAAGTGACGTTTCTGAAGAATTTTAACAGTTTTCTTGTATCTACGAACGCCAGAATGCATAAAATTGACCTAAACGTCTCCTTTTCCTATTCTGAGTCGATTCTGCATGCTTTAAGTGTGTTTGGTGGCTCAGAACCATCAAAAAACGTTGAAATATAGTTCAAATTCAATAAAAATCGACAAAAAATACAGTTTCTAGCTAAAATTTGATGGTTTCGTTGCACTTTCCGAGCCCGTAGGGTATCTGATTGGCTTAAAAGTACAAGAAAACACTTCAAAAGTGACGTTTCTGAAGAATTTTAACAGTTTTCTTGTATCTACGAACGCCAGAATGCATAAAATTGACCTAAACGTCTCCTTTTCCTATTCTGAGTCGATTCTGCATGCTTTAAGTGTGTTTGGTGGCTCAGAACCATCAAAAAACGTTGAAATATAGTTCAAATTCAATAAAAATCGACAAAAATACAGTTTCTAGCTAAAATTTGATGGTTTCGTTGCACTTTCCGAGCCCGTAGGGTATCTGATTGGCTTAAAAGTACAAGAAAACACTTCAAAAGTGACGTTTCTGAAGAATTTTAACAGTTTTCTTGTATCTACGAACGCCAGAATGCATAAAATTGACCTAAACGTCTCCTTTTCCTATTCTGAGTCGATTCTGCATGCTTTAAGTGTGTTTGGTGGCTCAGAACCATCAAAAAACGTTGAATTATAGTTCAAATTCAATAAAAATCGACAAAAATACAGTTTCTAGCTAAAATTTGATGGTTTCGTTGCACTTTCCGAGCCCGTAGGGTATCTGATTGGCTTAAAAGTACAAGAAAACACTTCAAAAGTGACGTTTCTGAAGAATTTTAACAGTTTTCTTGTATCTACGAACGCCAGAATGCATAAAATTGACCTAAACGTCTCCTTTTCCTATTCTGAGTCGATTCTGCATGCTTTAAGTGTGTTTGGTGGCTCAGAACCATCAAAAAACGTTAAAATATAGTTCAAATTCAATAAAAATCGACAAAAATACAGTTTCTAGCTAAAATTTGATGGTTTCGTTGCACTTTCCGAGCCCGTAGGGTATCTGATTGGCTTAAAAGTACAAGTAAACACTTCAAAAGTGACGTTTCTGAAGAATTTTAACAGTTTTCTTGTATCTACGAACGCCAGAATGCATAAAATTGACCTAAACGTCTCCTTTTCCTATTCTGAGTCGATTCTGCATACTTTAAGTGTGTTTGGTGGCTCAGAACCATCAAAAAACGTTGAAATATAGTTCAAATTCAATAAAAATCAACAAAAATACAGTTTCTAGCTAAAATTTGATGGTTTCGTTGCACTTTCCGAGCCCGTAGGGTATCTGATTGGCTTAAAAGTACAAGAAAACACTTCAAAAGTGACGTTTCTGAAGAATTTTAACAGTTTTCTTGTATCTACGAACGCCAGAATGCATAAAATTGACCTAAACGTCTCCTTTTCCCTATTCTGAGTCGATTCTGCATGCTTTAAGTGTGTTTGGTGGCTCAGAACCATCAAAAAACGTTGAAATATAGTTCAAATTCAATAAAAATCGACAAAAATACAGTTTCTAGCTAAAATTTGATGGTTTCGTTGCACTTTCCGAGCCCGTTGGGTATCTGATTGGCTTAAAAGTACAAGAAAACACTTCAAAAGTGACGTTTCTGAAGAATTTTAACAGTTTTCTTGTATCTACGAACGCCAGAATGCATAAAATTGACCTAAACGTCTCCTTTTCCTATTCTGAGTCGATTCTGCAGGCTTTAAGTGTGTTTGGTGGCACAGAACCATCAAAAAACGTTGAAATATAGTTCAAATTCAATAAAAATCGACAAAAATACAGTTTCTAGCTAAAATTTGATGGTTTCGTTGCACTTTCCGAGCCCGTAGGGTATCTGATTGGCTTAAAAGTACAAGAAAACACTTCAAAAGTGACGTTTCTGAAGAATTTTAACAGTTTTCTTGTATCTACGAACGCCAGAATGCATAAAATTGACCTAAACGTCTCCTTTTCCTATTCTGAGTCGATTCTGCATGCTTTAAGTGTGTTTGGTGGCTCAGAACCATCAAAAAACGTTGAAATATAGTTCAAATTCAATAAAAATCGACGAAAAATACAGTTTCTAGCTAAAATTTGATGGTTTCGTTGCACTTTCCGAGCCCGTAGGGTATCTGATTGGCTTAAAAGTACAAGAAAACACTTCAAAAGTGACGTTTCTGAAGAATTTTAACAGTTTTCTTGTATCTACGAACGCCAGAATGCATAAAATTGACCTAAACGTCTCCTTTTCCTATTCTGAGTCGATTCTGCATGCTTTAAGTGTGTTTGGTGGCTCAGAACCATCAAAAAACGTTGAAATATAGTTCAAATTCAATTAAAATCGACAAAAATACAGTTTCTAGCTAAAATTTGATGGTTTCGTTGCACTTTCCGAGCCCGTAGGGTATCTGATTGGCTTAAAAGTACAAGAAAACACTTCAAAAGTGACGTTTCTGAAGAATTTTAACAGTTTTCTTGTATCTACGAACGCCAGAATGCATAAAATTGACCTAAACGTCTCCTTTTCCTATTCTGAGTCGATTCTGCATGCTTTAAGTGTGTTTGGTGGCTCAGAACCATCAAAAAACGTTGAAATATAGTTCAAATTCAATAAAAATCGACAAAAATACAGTTTCTAGCTAAAATTTGATGGTTTCGTTGCACTTTCCGAGCCCGTTGGGTATCTGATTGGCTTAAAAGTACAAGAAAACACTTCAAAAGTGACGTTTCTGAAGAATTTTAACAGTTTTCTTGTATCTACGAACGCCAGAATGCATAAAATTGACCTAAACGTCTCCTTTTCCTATTCTGAGTCGATTCTGCATGCTTTAAGTGTGTTTGGTGGCTCAGAACCATCAAAAAACGTTGAAATATAGTTCAAATTCAATAAAAATCGACAAAAATACAGTTTCTAGCTAAAATTTGATGGTTTCGTTGCACTTTCCGAGCCCGTAGGGTATCTGATTGGCTTAAAAGTACAAGAAAACACTTCAAAAGTGACGTTTCTGAAGAATTTTAACAGTTTTCTTGTATCTACGAACGCCAGAATGCATAAAATTGACCTAAACGTCTCCTTTTCCTATTCTGAGTCGATTCTGCATGCTTTAAGTGTGTTTGGTGGCTCAGAACCATCAAAAAACGTTGAAATATAGTTCAAATTCAATAAAAATCGACAAAAATACAGTTTCTAGCTAAAATTTGATGGTTTCGTTGCACTTTCCGAGCCCGTAGGGTATCTGATTGGCTTAAAAGTACAAGAAAACACTTCAAAAGTGACGTTTCTGAAGAATTTTAACAGTTTTCTTGTATCTACGAACGCCAGAATGCATAAAATTGACCTAAACGTCTCCTTTTCCTATTCTGAGTCGATTCTGCATGCTTTAAGTGTGTTTGGTGGCTCAGAACCATCAAAAAACGTTGAAATATAGTTCAAATTCAATAAAAATCGACAAAAATACAGTTTCTAGCTAAAATTTGATGGTTTCGTTGCACTTTCCGAGCCCGTAGGGTATCTGATTGGCTTAAAAGTACAAGAAAACACTTCAAAAGTGACGTTTCTGAAGAATTTTAACAGTTTTCTTGTGTCTACGAACGCCAGAATGCATAAAATTGACCTAAACGTCTCCTTTTCCTATTCTGAGTCGATTCTGCATGCTTTAAGTGTGTTTGGTGGCTCAGAACCATCAAAAAACGTTGAAATATAGTTCAAATTCAATAAAAATCGACAAAAATACAGTTTCTAGCTAAAATTTGATGGTTTCGTTGCACTTTCCGAGCCCGTAGGGTATCTGATTGGCTTAAAAGTACAAGAAAACACTTCAAAAGTGACGTTTCTGAAGAATTTTAACAGTTTTCTTGTATCTACGAACGCCAGAATGCATAAAATTGACCTAAACTTCTCCTTTTCCTATTCTGAGTCGATTCTGTATGCTTTAAGTGTGTTTGGTGGCTCAGAACCATCAAAAAACGTTGAAATATAGTTCAAATTCAATAAAAATCGACAAAAATACAGTTTCTAGCTAAAATTTGATGGTTTCGTTGCACTTTCCGAGCCCATAGGGTATGTGATTGGCTTAAAAGTACAAGAAAACACTTCAAAAGTGACGTTTCTGAAGAATTTTAACAGTTTTCTTGTATCTACGAACGCCAGAATGCATAAAATTGACCTAAACGTCTCCTTTTCCTATTCTGAGTCGATTCTGCATGCTTTAAGTGTGTTTGGTGGCTCAGAACCATCAAAAAACGTTGAAATATAGTTCAAATTCAATAAAAATCGACAAAAATACAGTTTCTAGCTAAAATTTGATGGTTTCGTTGCACTTTCCGAGCCCGTAGGGTATCTGATTGGCTTAAAAGTACAAGAAAACAATTCAAAAGTGACGTTTCTGAAGAATTTTAACAGTTTTCTTGTATCTACGAACGCCAGAATGCATAAAATTGACCTAAACGTCTCCTTTTCCTATTCTGAGTCGATTCTGCATGCTTTAAGTGTGTTTGGTGGCTCAGAACCATCAAAAAACGTTGAAATATAGTTCAAATTCAATAAAAATCGACAAAAATACAGTTTCTAGCTAAAATTTGATGGTTTCGTTGCACTTTCCGAGCCCGTAGGGAATCTGATTGGCTTAAAAGTACAAGAAAACACTTCAAAAGTGACGTTTCTGAAGAATTTTAACAGTTTTCTTGTATCTACGAACGCCAGAATGCATAAAATTGACCTAAACGTCTCCTTTTCCTATTCTGAGTCGATTCTGCATGCTTTAAGTGTGTTTGGTGGCTCAGAACCATCAAAAAACGTTGAAATATAGTTCAAATTCAATAAAAATCGACAAAAATACAGTTTCTAGCTAAAATTTGATGGTTTCGTTGCACTTTCCGAGCCCGTAGGGTATCTGATTGGCTTAAAAGTACAAGAAAACACTTCAAAAGTGACGTTTCTGAAGAATTTTAACAGTTTTCTTGTATCTACGAACGCCAGAATGCATAAAATTGACCTAAACGTCTCCTTTTCCTATTCTGAGTCGATTCTGCATGCTTTAAGTGTGTTTGGTGGCTCAGAACCATCAAAAAACGTTGAAATATAGTTCAAATTCAATAAAAATCGACAAAAATACAGTTTCTAGCTAAAATTTGATGGTTTCGTTGCACTTTCCGAGCCCGTAGGGTATCTGATTGGCTTAAAAGTACAAGAAAACACTTCAAAAGTGACGTTTCTGAAGAATTTTAACAGTTTTCTTGTATCTACGAACGCCAGAATGCATAAAATTGACCTAAACGTCTCCTTTTCCTATTCTGAGTCGATTCTGCATGCTTTAAGTGTGTTTGGTGGCTCAGAACCATCAAAAAACGTTGAAATATAGTTCAAATTCAATAAAAATCGACAAAAATACAGTTTCTAGCTAAAATTTGATGGTTTCGTTGCACTTTCCGAGCCCGTGGGGTATCTGATTGGCTTAAAAGTACAAGAAAACACTTCAAAAGTGACGTTTCTGAAGAATTTTAACAGTTTTCTTGTATCTACGAACGCCAGAATGCATAAAATTGACCTAAACACCTCCTTTTCCTATTCTGAGTCGATTCTGCATGCTTTAAGTGTGTTTGGTGGCTCAGAACCATCAAAAAACGTTGAAATATAGTTCAAATTCAATAAAAATCGACAAAAATACAGTTTCTAGCTAAAATTTGATGGTTTCGTTGCACTTTCCGAGCCCGTAGGGTATCTGATTGGCTTAAAAGTATAAGAAAACACTTCAAAAGTGACGTTTCTGAAGAATTTTAACAGTTTTCTTGTATCTACGAACGCCAGAATGCATAAAATTGACCTAAACGTCTCCTTTTCCTATTCTGAGTCGATTCTGCATGCTTTAAGTGTGTTTGGTGGCTCAGAACCATCAAAAAACGTTGAAATATAGTTCAAATTCAATAAAAATCGACAAAAATACAGTTTCTAGCTAAAATTTGATGGTTTCGTTGCACTTTCCGAGCCCGTAGGGTATCTGATTGGCTTAAAAGTACAAGAAAACACTTCAAAAGTGACGTTTCTGAAGAATTTTAACAGTTTTCTTGTATCTACGAACGCCAGAATGCATAAAATTGACCTAAACGTCTCCTTTTCCTATTCTGAGTCGATTCTGCATGCTTTAAGTGTGTTTGGTGGCTCAGAACCATCAAAAAACTTTGAAATATAGTTCAAATTCAATAAAAATCGACAAAAATGCAGTTTCTAGCTAAAATTTGATGGTTTCGTTGCACTTTCCGAGCCCGTAGGGTATCTGATTGGCTTAAAAGTACAAGAAAACACTTCAAAAGTGACGTTTCTGAAGAATTTTAACAGTTTTCTTGTATCTACGAACGCCAGAATGCATAAAATTGACCTAAACATCTCCTTTTCCTATTCTGAGTCGATTCTGCATGCTTTAAGTGTGTTTGGTGGCTCAGAACCATCAAAAAACGTTGAAATATAGTTCAAATTCAATAAAAATCGACAAAAATACAGTTTCTAGCTAAAATTTGATGGTTTCGTTGCATTTTCCGAGCCCGTAGGGTATCTGATTGGCTTAAAAGTATAAGAAAACACTTCAAAAGTGACGTTTCTGAAGAATTTTAACAGTTTTCTTGTATCTACGAACGGCAGAATGCATAAAATTGACCTAAACGTCTCCTTTTCCTATTCTGAGTCGATTCTGCATGCTTTAAGTTTGTTTGGTGGCTCAGAACCATCAAAAAACGTTGAAATATAGTTCAAATTCAATAAAAATCGACAAAAATACAGTTTCTAGCTAAAATTTGATGGTTTCGTTGCACTTTCCGAGCCCGTAGGGTATCTGATTGGCTTAAAAGTACAAGAAAACACTTCAAAAGTGACGTTTCTGAAGAATTTTAACAGTTTTTTTGTATCTACGAACGCCAGAATGCATAAAATTGACCTAAACGTCTCCTTTTCCTATTCTGAGTCGATTCTGCATGCTTTAAGTGTGTTTGGTGGCTCAGAACCATCAAAAAACGTTGAAATATAGTTCAAATTCAATAAAAATCGACAAAAATACAGTTTCTAGCTAAAATTTGATGGTTTCGTTGCACTTTCCGAGCCCGTAGGGTATCTGATTGGCTTAAAAGTACAAGAAAACACTTCAAAAGTGACGTTTCTGAAGAATTTTAACAGTTTTCTTGTATCTACGAACGCCAGAATGCATAAAATTGACCTAAACGTCTCCTTTTCCTATTCTGAGTCGATTCTGCATGCTTTAAGTGTGTTTGGTGGCTCAGAACCATCAAAAAACGTTGAAATATAGTTCAAATTCAATAAAAATCGACAAAAATACAGTTTCTAGCTAAAATTTGATGGTTTCGTTGCACTTTCCGAGCCCGTAGGGTATCTGATTGGCTTAAAAGTACAAGAAAACACTTCAAAAGTGACGTTTCTGAAGAATTTTAACAGTTTTCTTGTATCTACGAACGCCAGAATGCATAAAATTGACCTAAACATCTCGTTTTCCTATTCTGAGTCGATTCTGCATGCTTTAAGTGTGTTTGGTGGCTCAGAACCATCAAAAAACGTTGAAATATAGTTCAAATTCAATAAAAATCGACAAAAATACAGTTTCTAGCTAAAATTTGATGGTTTCGTTGCACTTTCCGAGCCCGTAGGCTATCTGATTGGCTTAAAAGTATAAGAAAACACTTCAAAAGTGACGTTTCTGAAGAATTTTAACAGTTTTCTTGTATCTACGAACGCCAGAATGCATAAAATTGACCTAAACGTCTCCCTTTCCTATTCTGAGTCGATTCTGCATGCTTTAAGTGTGTTTGGTGGCTCAGAACCATCAAAAAACGTTGAAATATAGTTCAAATTCAATAAAAATCGACAAAAATACAGTTTCTAGCTAAAATTTGATGGTTTCGTTGCACTTTCCGAGCCCGTTGGGTATCTGATTGGATTAAAAGTACAAGAAAACACTTCAAAAGTGACGTTTCTGAAGAATTTTAACAGTTTTCTTGTATCTACGAACGCCAGAATGCATAAAATTGACCTAAACGTCTCCTTTTCCTATTCTGAGTCGATTCTGCATGCTTTAAGTGTGTTTGGTGGCTCAGAACCATCAAAAAACGTTGAAATATAGTTCAAATTCAATAAAAATCGACAAAAATACAGTTTCTCGCTAAAATTTGATGGTTTCGTTGCACTTTCCGAGCCCGTAGGGTATCTGATTGGCTTAAAAGTACAAGAAAACACTTCAAAAGTGACGTTTCTGAAGAATTTTAACAGTTTTCTTGTATCTACGAACGCCAGAATGCATAAAATTGACCTAAACGTCTCCTTTTCCTATTCTGAGTCGATTCTGCATGCTTTAAGTGTGTTTGGTGGCTCAGAACCATCAAAAAACGTTGAAATATAGTTCAAATTCAATAAAAATCGACAAAAATACAGTTTCTAGCTAAAATTTGATGGTTTCGTTGCACTTTCCGAGCCCGTAGGGTATCTGATTGGCTTAAAAGTACAAGAAAACACTTCAAAAGTGACGTTTCTGAAGAATTTTAACAGTTTTCTTGTATCTACGAACGCCAGAATGCATAAAATTGACCTAAACGTCTCCTTTTCCTATTCTGAGTCGATTCTGCATGCTTTAAGTGTGTTTGGTGGCTCAGAACCATCAAAAAACGTTGAAATATAGTTCAAATTCAATAAAAATCGACAAAAATACAGTTTCTAGCTAAAATTTGATGGTTTCGTTGCACTTTCCGAGCCCGTAGGGTATCTGATTGGCTTAAAAGTACAAGAAAACACTTCAAAAGTGACGTTTCTGAAGAATTTTAACAGTTTTCTTGTATCTACGAACGCCAGAATGCATAAAATTGACCTAAACGTCTCCTTTTCCTATTCTGAGTCGATTCTGCATGCTTTAAGTGTGTTTGGTGGCTCAGAACCATCAAAAAACGTTGAAATATAGTTCAAATTCAATAAAAATCGACAAAAATACAGTTTCTAGCTAAAATTTGATGGTTTCGTTGCATTTTCCGAGCCCGTAGGGTATCTGATTGGCTTAAAAGTACAAGAAAACACTTCAAAAGTGACGTTTCTGAAGAATTTTAACAGTTTTCTTGTATCTACGAACGCCAGAATGCATAAAATTGACCTAAACGTCTCCTTTTCCTATTCTGAGTCGATTCTGCATGCTTTAAGTGTGTTTGGTGGCTCAGAACCATCAAAAAACGTTGAAATATAGTTCAAATTCAATAAAAATCGACAAAAATACAGTTTCTAGCTAAAATTTGATGGTTTCGTTGCACTTTCCGAGCCCGTAGGGTATCTGATTGGCTTAAAAGTACAAGAAAACACTTCAAAAGTGACGTTTCTGAAGAATTTTAACAGTTTTCTTGTATCTACGAACGCCAGAATGCATAAAATTGACTTAAACGTCTCCTTTTCCTATTCTGAGTCGATTCTGCATGCTTTAAGTGTGTTTGGTGGCTCAGAACCATCAAAAAACGTTGAAATATAGTTCAAATTCAATAAAAATCGACAAAAATACAGTTTCTAGCTAAAATTTGATGGTTTCGTTGCACTTTCCGAGCCCGTAGGGTATCTGATTGGCTTAAAAGTACAAGAAAACACTTCAAAAGTGACGTTTCTGAAGAATTTTAACAGTTTTCTTGTATCTACGAACGCCAGATTGCATAAAATTGACCTAAACGTCTCCTTTTCCTATTCTGAGTCGATTCTGCATGCTTTAAGTGTGTTTGGTGGCTCAGAACCATCAAAAAACGTTGAAATATAGTTCAAATTCAATAAAAATCGACAAAAATACAGTTTCTAGCTAAAATTTGATGGTTTCGTTGCACTTTCCGAGCCCGTAGGGTATCTGATTGGCTTAAAAGTACAAGAAAACACTTCAAAAGTGACGTTTCTGAAGAATTTTAACAGTTTTCTTGTATCTACGAACGCCAGAATGCATAAAATTGACCTAAACGTCCCCTTTTCCTATTCTGAGTCGATTCTGCATGCTTTAAGTGTGTTTGGTGGCTCAGAACCATCAAAAAACGTTGAAATATAGTTCGAATTCAATAAAAATCGACAAAAATACAGTTTCTAGCTAAAATTTGATGGTTTCGTTGCACTTTCCGAGCCCGTAGGGTATCTGATTGGCTTAAAAGTACAAGAAAACACTTCAAAAGTGACGTTTCTGAAGAATTTTAACAGTTTTCTTGTATCTACGAACGCCAGAATGCATAAAGTTGACCTAAACGTCTCCTTTTCCTATTCTGAGTCGATTCTGCATGCTTTAAGTGTGTTTGGTGGCTCAGAACCATCAAAAAACGTTGAAATATAGTTCAAATTCAATAAAAATCGACAAAAATACAGTTTCTAGCTAAAATTTGATGGTTTCGTTGCACTTTCCGAGCCCGTAGGGTATCTGATTGGCTTAAAAGTACAAGAAAACACTTCAAAAGTGACGTTTCTGAAGAATTTTAACAGTTTTCTTGTATCTACGAACGCCAGAATGCATAAAATTGACCTAAACGTCTCCTTTTCCTATTCTGAGTCGATTCTGCATGCTTTAAGTGTGTTTGGTGGCTCAGAACCATCAAAAAACGTTGAAATATAGTTCAAATTCAATAAAAATCGACAAAAATACAGTTTCTAGCTAAAATTTGATGGTTTCGTTTCATTTTCCGAGCCCGTAGGGTATCTGATTGGCTTAAAAGTACAAGAAAACACTTCAAAAGTGACGTTTCTGAAGAATTTTAACAGTTTTCTTGTATCTACGAACGCCAGAATGCATAAAATTGACCTAAACGTCTCCTCTTCCTATTCTGAGTCGATTCTGCATGCTTTAAGTGTGTTTGGTGGCTCAGAACCATCAAAAAACGTTGAAATATAGTTCAAATTCAATAAAAATCGACAAAAATACAGTTTCTAGCTAAAATTTGATGGTTTCGTTGCACTTTCCGAGCCCGTAGGGTATCTGATTGGCTTAAAAGTACAAGAAAACACATCAAAAGTGACGTTTCTGAAGAATTTTAACAGTTTTCTTGTATCTACGAACGCCAGAATGCATAAAATTGACTTAAACGTCTCCTTTTCCTATTCTGAGTCGATTCTGCATGCTTTAAGTGTGTTTGGTGGCTCAGAACCATCAAAAAACGTTGAAATATAGTTCAAATTCAATAAAAATCGACAAAAATACAGTTTCTAGCTAAAATTTGATGGTTTCGTTGCACTTTCCGAGCCCGTAGGGTATCTGATTGGCTTAAAAGTACAAGAAAACACTTCAAAAGTGACGTTTCTGAAGAATTTTAACAGTTTTCTTGTATCCACGAACGCCAGAATGCATAAAATTGACCTAAACGTCTCCTTTTCCTATTCTGAGTCGATTCTGCATGCTTTAAGTGTGTTTGGTGGCTCAGAACCATCAAAAAACGTTGAAATATAGTTCAAATTCAATAAAAATCGACAAAAATACAGTTTCTAGCTAAAATTTGATGGTTTCGTTGCACTCTCCGAGCCCGTAGGGTATCTGATTGGCTTAAAAGTACAAGAAAACACTTCAAAAGTGACGTTTCTGAAGAATTTTAACAGTTTTCTTGTATCTACGAACGCCAGAATGCATAAAATTGACCTAAACGTCTCCTTTTCCTATTCTGAGTCGATTCTGCATGCTTTAAGTGTGTTTGGTGGCTCAGAACCATCAAAAAACGTTGAAATATAGTTCAAATTCAATAAAAATCGACAAAAATACAGTTTCTAGCTAAAATTTGATGGTTTCGTTGCACTTTCCGAGCCCGTAGGGTATCTGATTGGCTTAAAAGTACAAGAAAACACTTCAAAAGTGACGTTTCTGAAGAATTTTAACAGTTTTCTTGTATCTACGAACGCCAGAATGCATAAAATTGACCTAAACGTCTCCTTTTCCTATTCTGAGTCGATTCTGCATGCTTTAAGTGTGTTTGGTGGCTCAGAACCATCAAAAAACGTTGAAATATAGTTCAAATTCAATAAAAATCGACAAAAATACAGTTTCTAGCTAAAATTTGATGGTTTCGTTGCACTTTCCGAGCCCGTAGGGTATCTGATTGGCTTAAAAGTACAAGAAAACACTTCAAAAGTGACGTTTCTGAAGAATTTTAACAGTTTTCTTGTATCTACGAACGCCAGAATGCATAAAATTGACCTAAACGTCTCCTTTTCCTATTCTGAGTCGATTCTGCATGCTTTAAGTGTGTTTGGTGGCTCAGAACCATCAAAAAACGTTGAAATATAGTTCAAATTCAATAAAAATCGACAAAAATACAGTTTCTAGCTAAAATTTGATGGTTTCGTTGCACTTTCCGAGCCCGTAGGCTATCTGATTGGCTTAAAAGTATAAGAAAACACTTCAAAAGTGACGTTTCTGAAGAATTTTAACAGTTTTCTTGTATCTACGAACGCCAGAATGCATAAAATTGACCTAAACGTCTCCCTTTCCTATTCTGAGTCGATTCTGCATGCTTTAAGTGTGTTTGGTGGCTCAGAACCATCAAAAAACGTTGAAATATAGTTCAAATTCAATAAAAATCGACAAAAATACAGTTTCTAGCTAAAATTTGATGGTTTCGTTGCACTTTCCGAGCCCGTTGGGTATCTGATTGGCTTAAAAGTACAAGAAAACACTTCAAAAGTGACGTTTCTGAAGAATTTTAACAGTTTTCTTGTATCTACGAACGCCAGAATGCATAAAATTGACCTAAACGTCTCCTTTTCCTATTCTGAGTCGATTCTGCATGCTTTAAGTGTGTTTGGTGGCTCAGAACCATCAAAAAACGTTGAAATATAGTTCAAATTCAATAAAAATCGACAAAAATACAGTTTTCTCGCTAAAATTTGATGGTTTCGTTGCACTTTCCGAGCCCGTAGGGTATCTGATTGGCTTAAAAGTACAAGAAAACACTTCAAAAGTGACGTTTCTGA